>NW_020222808.1:800026-938558 GCF_003070985.1 Temnothorax curvispinosus
GGATTGTAAATTAATGATTTTTGCATTCATCAGAGTGTTAACGTCCCGCGTGGCATGGATCCACGTTGACGGTTCAATTACTCGCGCATAGAGGCAGAGATTTTCCTTAAGTGATTAGAATATCCATTCTTCGCGCCATTGCCCTAAGCCGGTCTGTGACGGCTCTTAAATCCTCCTAGGATTTAGATAGCGCTCGCTCGGACGCGTCGTAACGTGCCGGATTTGCAGGGACGCGGATACCGTCGAGTCAAATTGCTCTCATTCTACTTGCTCGCGCGTAATAGGCTGTATAACGCGATTAATATCGCTCATAAAAGCGCTTGTCGAGAGAGAGCGGTCTGAAGAGATTACACACGCCAGCGCCGTAACGCGCGCTCGGCTACTTGATCTTTGTATGTTGGACACACACGCGGCGCGAGAGACTATACATTACTTAATCATTATGCAGTGAACTTATTTCGCGGAATATCATGGATATTAACTGTCAAAAGGATGAAAAGTAGTGCCCAGCGGAACAAAGTAGTGATGAAACAATGTACTTTTGCGTTAACGATTTACACGGATTTCCCAGTAGCAGTCCTCGTTCTGACTTGCGAAGGTCATCATAAATGCAGTTAACGTTATCGTGAACATTATTTTACGTGTTTGCGTCGACTTATTTCTTTTTTTTTTTCATACAGCGCGAAACAGTTTTCTTCAAGATTCAGGCTCGCGTCAGATCACAGATCGGAATCACAGCGATTCTTCTCTAGATAAAGAGTGTTGTTTGTACGCTTATATTTATGATCTTCGCGCTCGCTTTGCAATGCTAATGGCAGCCTGCTGGCATTTAGTTAGATAACATTTGGAGGCGCGCCAGGCGTAAACCGGGGCTTCCCCGACGCGCGGTCACTTGCCGCTATTAACAATACCCCAGCGCGTACAATAGTCGATATTCAATTTCAGGACATTCGTGCGCGCGTGCACGAACGACACCGACGTCAAAATTCTGCAGCGCGTATCAGATTCTACGGCGAATGCAGCAGTACGCGCGGTAAAACGTGCCCTTTTACGAGACATTTTTCAATGGATTTTTTTCTGTTGACTCTGCGACACCCGACTAACGCCGTTGCCGTACTTTACGACATTCCTGATAGCTGAAACGAGGTAATACGCTTCCACGGCGTACAAACAGAACGATCCAATACGTTATCTCTTGAAAAGCATGGCGCTTGACAATGACGCTTTTCGAGGAAAAAGTTGTAACATAATCGGGACTGTGTTTTTAATAAAATAGTACGCGTCATGTATTTTATTATTACAAACGATATTTAATTTTCTAATTAACTAATGTTAATGTAAAACCAGTTAATTTTATCACAACTATGTCAATAATTGTAGTCGACAACTGCAAGTTTGCATTTTTTTTTTTTTTTCAAATAAATAACTTTACTAATTGCGAGATGCGCGTGTGAAGGATTCCACCGGCCGGTTTTTGTTCCTAGTTTACAAACGTTCCCGCGAGTGACGTTATCGAGGATTCGTTCTTCCGAATGTATACGGCCGTACCTTGGCAGCGAGGAATGTCCCAAGGCGAAGCTCGAAATTGCCGCGCCGGTATAACCGAGTTAGTTTCTGTTCCCTAATAGGGCATTTCAGCATTCTGCTAAATCCTTGCTGGAACGACATTATGCTTCCGGCCAAGTGGCTTAATTGAACCGAACGAGAAATAATTGCCGTGGCAAAGCCGCGCGCGAGATATGGTGTCGCGCGAATGGGAAATGCACCTCTAACCGGAGCGCTTCTATCGGCAATAATCTTCTAAATTCCGTGAAAATACCGGCATATTATCGCAGAAAGAGACGTCTAAACGACTCGGGAATCGCCACCGCGAAATAAAAAAAAAATTCCGATACGGATAATGTTATAAAATTAATATTAATATTAATATCGTCTAATAATTCATCACGATTAAAGTAAGTATCTAATAATTATTAATTTGCTATGTATCATCATCTACCATCAGCTATTACAATATCGACATCCCGCCAATCAACGTCCTGTCTAGACGTTAATTGCTCTGCCAATGCAATTGACAGTGCGGTAATTTCTCACTGCAGATCACATTCGCGAGACTGACATTCGCCAATAACACAGTTTCTCGCCCAGCGCACAAGCACCGTTGTTTACCGCGGCATAATTGGGGATGTAATTAAGGTATTTGCTTTAGGGCAAGCGAGCGCAAAGAGTCGTACGGCAAAGCGCGGTAGTAGTAAACGAGCTTCCCTGTTTTTTATCACGACCGGAAACACAACGAGACACCACCGTGAAGTAGGAGTCTTGCCGAGGGAAGGAAAGCGCTTGATTAATCGCGGGAGCACAGGGAGACTGAAAGCACGAAGACAAGATTACACCGTGGCGAGGACCCGCTGACTTTTCCCCTAATTAAACGTTCGTAGATAAGCCGCGCGCTCGCTCTTGCAGTTTATACGCTCGGCATAAACGCGCGAGACCGCTGCCCGTTGCGCGAGGAGCGAAAATGTGTTCCGGAACATATATTCGGGAAGAACGGGAGGAAGGGACATTGTTGTTAAATAATTTATTGCACGATTTAAATGCGCGCGTCCTGCTAGACACATGCAGCCATTAACTTCTCGACCGTGCCCCGTCCGTGCCACGGGCTGAAGGCGAATCGGTGCCTAATATCGCGTGACTAATGTCTAAACTATAATGACGTACCGCGTATATGCGTCTATATATAGTTGCCTTACAACCTGTTGAATACGGAATTGCTTGCGTCAAAATTTATGACAGGGTAGAAATGCGTGATAAATTACCTAATCCACTTTGGGGGACTATGAAGTAGTCAAAGCTCAAATTCACCTTTCGTATAATTAAATGCGCTGGCTTTAATTAAATTACACGAGTGAAGATTACACGCGGGTCTTCGGAATATTACAAAATCTAATATCAACTTCAAAATATTACACCGCGTATCATCTCTGGCGACATATGCAGCGCAGACTTATTCCTTTCTCGGAAAAAAGGGCGTGATTAAGGCTGCCGCGGTAATTAGGTGTTCACGTTCGGGCGGTTTACCGCTTAATTTAGCCGCGGTCTCTTTCGTACGTACCGTAATACTTTTTAAAGGTCGTTTACGGCCTTACAGCGTCCCAACGGCCATTCCTGTCAGGAACACTGGAAGTTGTCCTCCGTTGTTTCACGACTTGGTCCAAGTTCGTAGCTTTAACTGGGGCAGGGACGGGTCCATTAATTTACGGCCGTACTTTGTTATCCCTAGTTCCATTTTCAATTCCGTAAGAACCGCTCCGCGCTCGGCGCTGGAATAAGCCGACACCGAACGACATTTTAATTAATCCATCTTCGTTCGCAGAAAAGATTATAAACCGTTAAACGGTGATTTTATATTAATGAAAACTGAAAGCAGAATTAATAAAAGAGAAGTGCAATTGACTGCTTGCGTTTGACTGCTAATAAACTTATACTGTTCACGCCTTGACGGACAAGAGACGTATGTATTCGAATAGAATAGTTATTGGGCAGAGATTGAAAACTATGAATAAAAACTCGTAACTGAACTAAAGCCCGCGTAATATTTCACTCCTTGTCAAAACCGATATATGAAACTGAATTTATTTATTGTATTGAGGCTCTCTCTTTCTTTTCCTCTTAAATCGATATTTATGTATGCGATCGCCGTGAAACATCGTTTCCACAATTAAAAATTGCTCAATTTTGATAGCTTGTATAGTTTCTATTATATTCCTAACATCATCAATATGTGAAAATATCTTTCTACAATAGAAAGAGTCATTATTATCAATATATACGACTGCGGTAGAAAGAGCTATTTAATATTTATCTGTTTGTAAATGCCACGAAAAAGTCTCGACTTTTCGATTACGTAACAAAGGAATTCACCTTTGCGGATGAAACGATCAACTTTCCATTTTTGTTCGTTTCTGTAAGCTTTCACTCAATTTTATACGAGTCAAGTCCGATTGATTCCTACCTTGTCTGATGCGAAGCGATTCTATCGTGTCTGCTATCGCATCGATCTTATTTAATTTTCAAATGGATCTGCCGAGAATCTTAAATCGCTCAAGGAGATTGAAAGTAATCCTTACAAGATCAACGCGCGCGTTTGTAACTCTCTCGAACTGCTTCACTCTCGAGTTATCTGAACGATTTGAATTCGAGAAATCGAGTATTTTAAAAGTGTCGGAAGAGATTCTCGTCCCAGCAATTATTTTCGGGTGCGATGTACCCGCATTCGGCACCACAAACGACAGCTAATTCTCGATTCCTAAAGTAACGTGAATTTCTATTATCAGAATGTTGGCTTTATTTGATTGCACTTGATATAACGGCGCCGAAAATTATTCGATAAATTGCGAATTTTCCGGAGAGCGCAATCCACAATCGTATATCCAAGGTATTACGGCCGTATCAAAATTCGAGCGACGAGTATACGAGAATCATATCGTGTGTACATACCGAATAATTTGTTCCGAATGTTTCGTCACACGGAATATAATCGTGATAAAAATTTTTAAAAACGTACCGAGAAGAGCCATAATTATCGGCACAATTTCCAATATCATCCATTTATATTTTATCGAATATATATTAATCAGACACGATAGTCAAATTAAATTATATATATTAAAATCGTCTGATTAATATATAAATGAATAATATATCATCATACATAGCACAAGGTATATGTGTAATGTTCTTTATTATTAAATAAATTATTTAAAAAAATGAAATTATACTTTTATCGAATACACACGGAGAAAATTTTATAGTAAATATTACTATGGTGTCGCACTAGCTGCGGACCATCGAGGAATTTTAAGTTAAATTACTATGTTTATGGTAAAATTTACGTTGTTTAATCGTTTTTAAAACAATAATTATAGTATTTTAACTTGAAATTCCTCGATGGTCCGCAGCTAGTGCGACACCATAGTAATATTTACTATAAAATTTTCTCGCAGTGACATAACATTAACATATATAAATAAAAATTTATAGTTCTATAAATATCTTTTTAAAATAATAATGTCTCATAGCTGGCATAAAACATGTAAAGCGAGATATTTCCAATTTTGTACCATTTCTTTAATTCTTCCTGATTTTGCGAGGTTGCGTACATTTTAGCGAGGCTTTCATCTAGTAGCTTTTCGCAACTGCAAATATGCACTTCATCTGCAAAACGAAGTTTCGCGAGAGAGAGAGGAAAGAGAGGAAGAGAGAGAGAGAGAAGTACACTATCTCGTCACGTACATGATTGAAGTATAAGTGTTTAAATTTAGCGATACGGTGACTTTCTTCGCTCCGCGCCGGAGAAACTTCAACTTTTCTTGCTAGATATGAATACCTGCTTACCTGCTACTTTCTGTGTATCTTCGTGCAATCTTCATCTCTTTTTCCGAGATAAATATTCCCTTTCATTTCGCGTACAAACACAAAAGCAAATAACGTCATTTATAAACTTCATTAAATTTTCATACTATTAAGAATGTTCTATCTATGCACACGCTTTGTATTATCACGTATGTGATATTCTGTTCTTTCACCTTTGGGCAGAAAGAAAAAAGAAAAATTCTCTTGCGCGAGAGAGAAATAAACGACTTTCTGGCAGGATCGTGACTTTTTTACGGTACCGAGAGAGCTCAACCTGTCGGCGTGACATTGGCGAGGAAAAGTGTTAAATCATATATATATATATATATAGGGTGTTTAGTAACTGCCGATCCAACGAAGTTCGCTGTTCTTTTTCATGCTCTTCTCTTCATTTCTTTTACTCGCTACTTCTTATTCTCCTTGCGATTTACGAGAGTGAACTTTCTTGCCAAAACTTTATTTTTGGAACGCGAAAATTTAATCCATTTTCATTACGGAAGTAAATGCATAAATCAAGCGAAGTTAAGTATAGTATCGACAATTAGAGTTACATATATGCGCGTAAACGTAAAGTGACCGCGGTTACTGATTGCTGCGAAAATGTACCGCGCAGCGTTTCCGCTCGTTCGGCAATAACTTGGTTGTATAGCGTAAGTTCACCCGTGAATAATTTACTAATGGGATTGTTTTATCCATTCGTGCGAATCTACAACTATTGCTCAACGAATCGCAACATTATACAAATAAACGAATTTTGATATATACAAAGATAGAATACAATAATTAATTGCCCTTACAAAGCTTCATTAATTAAAGGTCAAACGGCTTGCGCGTATCTTAAAAGGAACCGTAAACGCATCTTGTTGTTACACAGAGAAAAAAATGATGTTGTATCAACAGCATTAGTCTAATTGGAAATAATCTTGTTAATTCAATAACAATATTAGTGAAACAGTTATACTTATTTTATTAAAAGAAATACTTATTTTATTACAATAAAGCATGACGTATTGAATTAACAAGATTATTTCCAATTAGACTAATGGTGTTGATACAACATCATTTTTTCCTCCGTGTAGTACAATTTATTACTATCATCCGTAATAGAATTTCAAAGGTGTAAAATATATCAAATTTCTTTCGCTGCGTCCTGATTTCACTGAATAGTATTTCTGCTTTTGCTGCGTGATACGAGATCTCTTTGCCGGTCGCGCCATCACGTGCTCTATATATGAGGCCAAAATGTGCCACGAGATTCGTGCCGGCGCGACGCGTTTCGCTTTTAAGACGACTTCTCATATTCCGCTCGCGTGGCCAGGATATACGCGACACGACGCGGAACTCGCGAGGAGGACACACAATGATAAAAGTCGTCGTTGCCGTCGTCGTCGTCGCGCCACGTCCGTCTATGAAAAGGGATTTCCTCGCGGACAAAAGGAGTGTCCTCCGTAATAACAATTTACAATTATCCCGATGCTACGGCGAGCGACCGTCGCGTCGCGTCGCGTCGTCGCCGTTACTCCGCGACGTTTTCTCGTGCCGCGCGGAAGAGAGGCACTCTCGGATTTGAGTCACGCCCGACAATCCGTGGTAACTTCCGCTTTGGCTTTAATTAGACCCGCCGCGAAAACGAAACTGTGCCCGGCAGTTGCTATAGAGATATCGCGTTGAATTTATCGATCGTTTATTTCGGCCGCACTCGCACCTGAATTTTGATCGGCGTAATAAAGAGAATTCAAGCTGTCAGGCTGCGAGAATTTTTACGGTATACCGCTGTTTTATTGGAATGGCAAGAAGTTACAGGAGCATATATGCGGACAGATGTGACATTGTTTATTTTATTAAATTGTCATAAGGCACGTTTAAATGCGCGTGAAGCGGTATTTAGCTGTCGCGGTTTGCGAACTGTCATAACATTTTACATTTACATTCATTTATGCAATAGCATAATTTACATGTTATGAATATTTTATGAGGACACCGGTGTAATATATTTAAAACATGCGATGTTGCTAATTTAGTACAATGTCGCTTTTCATACGTTAATTTCACACTTTATGGTTACGCGCTGACGAAAAATCTGGTGGACAGTCAACTCAGCTGCATTCGCGAAAAATATAAAACTAATGTAAAAGAATGTAGCCATAAATGTGATGCGATTGTATATGTATATAGGTTGCTTTGATGTTGGAGTATGCATCGCGTAACTTTCAAGTCGACTAACGAAAGAACCACAACTTAGAAAGGACCACATTAATAGTTTTACTTTAAGAGAAACCGAAGATATAAATGGTATATATTATAATATTATTTCTTGCCTTTCTGTTTAAAAAAAAGAACGTGGAATTATTGCGTGGCAGTCGGAATCATGAATTCTCTCTTGGCGAAAGTTGCTGCTTAACGAGGTAATCAAACTTTAGGTTCGCATTTACCTTGCTCTCACCTCATTTTCCGTTTCTATGCATTCTATTCTTGCATTATTCCGCAAAAACGAAACGCTATCGAGGAAATTTCCACTCTCGTATTTTCGTTTTTGCATATTTATTCAAATACGCAATATTCAAAAGCCCATGTTTTTGTTACACTTCGATTTAGTGTTACGAAATAATGTATACATACATGTATTTTTGCTTCGTCGTTTTGCTGCGATTTTACTCACGAATCGCGAAAAAGCAAATCGAAGATTAGAAAAAGGCGAAGGACGATTTCTACGACCGCAAGAATAAGCTGAAAATTTCTTTTATCTGGCATTGTTTGCTTTCTGAGTTTTATTGTGAGATGTGCATCCTGCCATGCTTATATTGAGTATAGGTAATCCCAAGAGCATGAAGAAAATATGTACCTAGTTCAGTTTTTTATGTTGAAAATATATATCATATAACCAAAATATATCAGGAATCTTTATTAAATCGACGCAATTAATTGCTGAGTAACAATAACGCTTAATCACGACGTTTCGACCCGGGAGTTTTGGGTCCTTCTCAAGTGTCTTGTAACAAAAAATTCGGTAACGCCGGAATTAGTTAGAATTCTAACAAAAATATAACGGAAACAATTAAAAATTAAATGTCCTACCTATAAACTGGCATGGAACCATAGCTTTCGTGTGAACATAAAAATATATCATATGACAAAAACTGTATTGTATTTCTTGCGACACAAACTGCATTAAACTATATGCATATATTTTTATACACAGTCGTTTTTTCATTTTTTCTTTTTACGTTAAAAGCTCTTATATTTTAATTTAATGTTTTGCGGTTTAGCAAACGTATCGGTTATTTTGCACGTACAGGAAAAATAAAAATATTACAGTTATGAAATTTTAGTTTGTCGTTATAAAAAGTTATAATTTTCTCGGATAACAAAAAGTCATTCCACAGAAGGGTATGAGAGTAGTTAAAATATAATATCATAATAAATACTTGAATTCTAAGCTGCAATTTTAATTAAACATTAGAGAGAAGGCGTTTACATATAAACTACATATGTATAAATATGTGTATAAATATATCAGCATTTAATGTGAAATATTATAAAAAATTGCCCAATTTTTTAGATCCAATTTTTTTAATCCTCCGGTAAACAGTAATCTTTTCTATTTCGAGGATTAAGTGATTTTTCTTTGACGATAGTTACTATGTACTTGCATTCACTTCAGGCTTTGTCTCGAAACAAGAGAGAAGTCGGAAGTGTTAAAAATTCTTTCAAATGATATTGCCGATTGTACGAAAGATGTGCTCGACTTCGACGATCTTCTTCGTTCCGAAGAAGTTTATGCGTTCCGTGATCTCCGCCAGAACTATACGTATCCATCTGCCTCGTCTCTTTTCCTCGCTAATATCCCGTCACTCTCTTAATATCGCTCAATCGTCGATAGCCCCGTAGATTTCCCAGGCATCTTACCGGAAGCCGGTGAATATGACCTGCCCGAATAGCGTACGAGTGGCGTAAGATCTTTGGAAAAGGAGGCTTTAACGACTTTACGAGATTCGCGCGCACGTAAGCGGTAACGACTTTCTAAGTGCGAAAATTTTTAAGGCAACCGGGAAAATTTCTAAGCCGGTAATACGGCCAATAGCCGTTAGTCAAACTACCACCCGAGTTTTGTCTTCGCGCCGGAAGACACTGCTGCTGCGCTCCGAGATTGAGAGATTTACGCCGACGATGCACATCCGTCTTGCATCGCATTTTAATGTAGTTCGCAGTTTATGTGGAGCACGTAAGAAAATCTTCTTCCCGTCTGAGTTAACCTGCCATTATAATAGCACAACGCTTTATTTCAGACACACCTTATCTCGCAATTTTAGAATAAATTTACAATTTTATCTTGTCTTCAAAAAGATGTCCTTTAGAGTGTGTGTTTCCGACCGAAACAATCTTTTTTTAATTTTCTGACGAAACCCGAAACGAATATTCGGTTATGTCTCAATTTCGGCTGAAACCAAAATCGAAAACCGAGACGTTCATGGGAATCCTAAAAAGCTCATATATATATACGCGCGCACATATATAGCTTTTTTTATACGGTAAAAAAACATGTTATATTTGAGTGGATTTCTAATCGTGTAGAAATTTTCGTGTTAAATTTTTAACATATACACTGGTGTTAATGTGACATTGTCCTTGTGATGTTATTTTGACTTTTATTACAATTCCATTACCACAATAATCTGTAATATTCTATATATTATCCATAGTATCTACCGCAATCATATAATTTCAATAATAACAAAATTTCTAAACATAAAATAAACAGTTTCGGCTATGTCGCCGAAACTCTTGTTCAATTGTGGCCGAAACCAAAACCTCAACTCCGAAACTTTGATTTTTGGCTGAAACTGAAACCGAAACCGAATTTTCGGTCGAAACTCTACTGACATTGCTACATTTAAACTTTAAATTACTTAAATCGAATTTCGTTTATCAGTACAATGGGACTAGGGAAATAGATGAGAACAATTGGAACACTCTCATTGGAGCAATGCTCCAATGAGAGTGTTCCATATACATGTTCAACAAACTGCCTGTTATTTCAAGTTCAATCTACTGAATATGCCGTCGCGCCAAACGCGCGGAATAAGGTTGACGAATTCATGCATGCAACATAGAGAGCACTCTCACGAACGCGAATTCGCAACGATTTTTGTTGCAGGTCGAGATGAAAGGAATCTCCGGACCTATTGAATTTAAAGAAGGCCGCAGAATTCAGTTTAAATTGGATCTGCTGAAACTGAAACAGCACTCGCTCGTCAAGGTACGTCGTGACCTTACCGTAAGCAAAACAGGAAGCGTGTGTTGGAAGAACGACGCGAATATCAAAATGGCTATATAACATTATATGCGAAACTAGGTCGGCGAATGGCGTCCCGGCGCCGGCGTCAACGTCACAGACACCGCAGCCTTTTTCGAGCCCAGCATTGGGAATGTAACTCTGATTGTGATCACTATACTGGTGAGTTCTGCCGAGTCGGCCGTCAAATGTGCACTTTGTCGCGCAATAACTTTACCGTTATTCGTTTCTCATGTTAAAACGGCAAGAAAGTTAATATCTTAAGGGAGACTTTTTATGTCTTTACGCAAATCTACACGCACGTTTCATTGCAAGATTATGCGACATTTGGACACGCAGCTATAAGGAAATATATTCAAATATATTCATAATAACTTCTGTCCCCTAAAACAAAAAGGAAGATACACGTAAGGCGAAGTAGATGTCACATGGCACATAATGCCGACTTTTACTGTTTCGACTCTCCGGCCATCGCCATACCACCCATTTTGGTAGAATCGAGCGAGAAACGCGCGATAGCCTAGTTGAAAGTTTCTCGATATGGTCGGCGCCAACGTGTCTCGTCATAAATTCGCGTTTACGCCGCGCGCCGCGGCGGTCTCAAAACGCTTTCCGTTATTCTTGCATGAATCCCCCGGGTTTCGTGTGTCTCGGCGTCGGATGCAGGAGACGCCGTACGTGATGATGCGCCACGAAAAGAACTACACCGGGAACTCGCGATTTTATGGTTTTTGCGTGGACCTTCTGGCGGCGGTGGCGAGGGAGGTCGGCTTCTCGTACCGGCTGGAGCTGGTGCCGGACAGGAAATACGGCGCGCGGGACCCGGAGACCGGCGAGTGGAACGGCATCGTCCGAGAGCTCATGCGACATGTATGATTTGGTTTGTTTGTTTCTCGCATCTCTGTCTGATACACGATCTCCCGTCCTAAACACTCGCTCACGTAATCGCTAGAAAATTGCTGGAGAGATCTCACGTTGGACGCTGCTTTCAGCTGTTTCAGTAACCGAAGGAGATTTTACTTTGTTACCTGAAATTACATTACCTTAGATTAAAATAGATTCCATATTGACTGTTGCATTAGAAATTGAAATCGATTGTTGTAGCTCGACAATACGTCGTGGCTGACCAATACGTGCTTGCACTACTATGAATGTTGCCTCGATAATAAATTAAAACTCCGTTAATTAACGGCTCAGTACACAATCGCAGTAATAGCATTTAATGGTAGAAATATAAACAGTATTAGTTCGTTGTTTATAAAATTCTTTAGCTTGTAAAAACATAAGCGTAAGTAATAAGATTATCCCGTCTGTAGTCCCATCTGTATTTTGTTTCAATCCAATATTTTGGATACAATTACGATTTGATTTATGTATCTAGTCGTAATATTTCTGTTATGTTTGACCAGTTGAATTTGTTCTCCTAGTAACTCATTATGATTGATTACCCTTACTCGTAGAATAAGGTGCTGCTCTTATAAAGATAAATCACAATACGACATAAATGTCGTAATGCGCGCGGCGATGGCAACTCGCAAATACCAATCGACATGAAATAAGATCGTAAATCAATGAATGATCGCGTCAAGTTGTTTATTGATTTCGCTCCTTAGCGTAAACACCGCATCACAGCGTCGTCAATTTACGTAGTATTCGGTTACGCCGATTCTTTTTACGATCCTACGTATAATCACCGACATACTTCGCAAGGAATTCTCATTTTTGTTAGAAAATGGGAAATAATAATTTTACTCTCCAATGTTATTTATTATTTTTTAATGAGTTCTTTTCAATGAGTTCTCGATAATGTGAAAGTCAAAAATGGTGGATTCGGTGAAACGAATCATTTAATGCATATTTTCAAATAATGGGATAGCATTCTTTATTTATATTTGACGCGGATAAATAATTTGAATGTGAATAGAAAATTCTTCCTATAAAGCAAATCAATTTTATTTAGACGAGGAAAACATCGTGTACCAATACGATTGATGCCAAACGAGTCATCAAATATGATGTATACGTAATTTATAATTATTAAATTAAAAATTGCACGGTATCTCTCAATGCAGATACAAAGATCAACATACAGCCAATGCTTTTAACGGATTTTTCCTTAATTAAAAATAGCAGCAGATAGAATGCTTGACGAACGTGAAATGTAGCTTATTAATAACGACTTTATTAACGATGAATATCAATTATATAAACGCAATATAATATAACCGCAAATATAAACGCAAATAAAATGTATTTCTCGTATAAAAAGCTAACAGAATTTTATATATAAATTCCGTAATATCACAATGAAAACGTGCATTTATCAAAATACAATGAATGTTTTGCACAGCACATGGACTTGTAACTTCTTTTTATACTTCCTGAAGCAACGTCTTGAAAATGATTCATAAATTTTTTATTCATATTGATTAATTATTTTTAATAAATATGAAAACTTTCTTCTTCGGGGCTGTGAGTCTTTAATAATTACGCATCTCGTCGATACTTGCGTGAATGCGTATCGCTTTATATCTGCGGGCGCGTTGAAATTTGCCGGGCCTCTCTCTTTTCCTTAAATCTTTCACGCTTTTACGGCTTCACGTACTTTTTCGCTTTATTCAAGAGATTCATGCATTATTCAAAAGAGAGTTAAAAGTGGCCTTATAGCTTCCATTAAGTTGGCTTAAATTAATTTTATATCTCATTTTCTGTCTTCTAGATTGCGTGTACGGACTTTAGCAGTCTGCGCTCACGGAGGTGTGCCATATTAAGTAATTATTCATGAACGCGCCGACTGTTAAATCCGTCTTCTCTTAATCCACGCGTACGATAAGTCAAGTCACTTCTCCGTTTCACGCGATATTTTCGTATTCTTTACGTCGAATACGAAGTCGAATTACGATAAATATTTGCCGCACGAATCCATCCCGCAAGAAATAATTTCTCTTGCTAAGACTTTTACTCCTACAACTACGTATGTATGCTAATTTTTTATTATTGTTTTCGTGCGCGCATTCGTGCAACTTATGTGGATTAAATCTTACGTTTGAATTTTCCAGTTCTTTCCATGCATATGTATACGTACATATGTATATGTATACGTATGCATAACAATTTTTTACAAACGGATGTAAAACCTCAAACAGCATACGAATGAAATATGTGTGCGTTCTCGCCTCTCTCGTTTGAATCCCGTGTCACAAAGATAACAATATTAAATAAACGGGGATGTCGAGGATAAAAATATTAATAATTTAAAATGTTATAAAATGTTATAAAATGATATAAAATGTGTTGAACAATTAACGCGCTCTCTTTTTCCCGTCTCTTTCTTTTTTTCTAAAACGCCGCTTTTTAACGCAGCTTAATTAATGCGTTCTAAATTCTGTGTATAGGCAGTATGCAGTTAATCCGGTCGAAATTCTCATATGCAGCTCGTAAATACCAAATCCGCGCTCGGCGTACCCTCTAATTAAATCTCTCGCGTTTCCGCCGCGGCGCAGTCACCGGCCCCATTTTCATCTAAAATGGCGAAAAGCTTCATGAAGTGAAGCTACTTTATTGCATTTCAAGAAGCCGATTTGAATTTAAATTTAAATCTAGACCCCCGCGCGCGCGCACCTAGACCTCCGGCTCGCCACACCTGAATATACGACGACCGCGCGATAACGCTCGCACCTGTGGGTAGAGAGAGGTATAGCATCTTTTTGTCTATATTTTCACTTATTCATCGTGAGAATAATATTTGCCCGGTAGAACGAAAGCTCTCGCTCGTTGTACGTTCGCCTCTCCCATACGTGCGCAATTATCGGAATTCTTCGGATAATTTTTCTCGTTCTCGCTGTCCTGTATTCGCCCGGCGTTACTCCAACATGATCGATTATTCGTATCAACGTTTTATCAAATGTTTATATAATCCACCGTTTCTGCACGCGAGATACACATTCTGAATTTGATGAGAAGTTTCCTACGTTTTTTTGTTATGTGACAATGCTAGATGAGATTTGTTATCATGTACGAAGAACAGGAAAATTCCATGCATCAATCAAAAGTTATAAATTGTTAATTTGAAAGAAATCAACTTATTTCAAATTTTCTTTGTTTCGATTATTAATGCGTTTAACATGCATCAGAAAATTATATAAATATTTATTTGAAGCTATTTCTAACTTTTTTACCAGTAAAACGACGATATAAGGCAACATTACTCGTGTGATTTATTTGGCAAGCTATATCGTCTAGCTGATGTAACATCACGCACGTTAATCGGGCCTCTCGCACCTGAGTCTCCGAGGCCTACGACACGCAGTTACGCTTTCAGAACGCATCTCGTGGGAGAGTGTTCGGTGTAATAGTCTATCGAAGAGTAATCCATTTAGCTGGTAATCAGCATCGAGAGAGCCATCGGACACGCGCGCGTCAGGGCAAGTGCATTTGCCAGGCCCGGTATGTCGTCGTAAATACCAATTAAAGCTGTCCACGCCGTTACGGATAGATCCACTATCCGCTATCGCACGGTCTACATATGGTATCTCGGAAATCTTCGGTAAACACGGCGATGTCACTTTTATGCGAAATTTATAGATGTTATTTCGGTGTCGCGTCGGCGAAAAACACGGATAATTTTTAGTAGACGTTACGCGTCTCGCTGCATCACGTCGTTCGAAATTTGATAGATCTTTACACACATCTTTGTACGCATAAGGTTACAAATATCCTTATAACAAAAATATAAATATTTTTTTATCTATTCGGCTTACCAATCATATCACTAAACTAAACGGGTAAGCTAACACAAATCTAATATACTAATATAATAACGAAATGTGTCCACATGTTCTTTAATTAAATCTGCAGGGCGTATCTTTCGACGGAAAAGTAAAACGACTCCCTAAAATTTCCCTAAGCCTCTTGAACTCAGACCGAAACTGCAAAACTTGATCTCCACGCGCGACCCTTGCCAAGAAGGAAAAAAGATTTACATTCCGCCCGTATAAAATTCCCATGACGAACATGCGAGCGCCTTATCGTTTTCACGGAACCTTGTTGTCGACCATATCGATAGATACGACGCGGTAGTGGTGTCCCATGAAAAGAATGCGGGATAACAAAATGGGCGGGAGAACTGGCGACCGGAGACGAACGAAGGATAGGAAAAGAGATAGGGAGAAAGGAATCGCAGGGCGAGATCCAGCGAAGGGAGAGACGAAAGCAAAAGACGGTAGCGCTCCTTTTTATGATCCCCGTAGGAGCAGCCGTATGTAATGCTGAAGAGCGGGGGGAATTTCAGCGGGAACACGCGCTACGAGGGCTTCTGCATCGACCTGCTGAAGGAGATAGCGCGCATGGTGGGCTTCACCTACAGGATCGAGCTCGTGCCGGATGGCAAGTATGGCGTTTACGATTACGAGACCGGCGAGTGGAACGGGATAGTTCGCCAGCTGATGGACAAGGTGAGTGTGTGCGGTCCGTGCGCAACGGTGCAGCGGGCTCGAATTAACGCGTAGGAGACGTATATATACCCTTGTTGGGACTAAGGAAGTTCAACTGTCTGCTCGTGCGAACTATAACAATTGTCATAAATAATATTCAATTTTTTTAGAATTTGACCATTTTAAATCCTTCAATTTGCATCTCCTCTTATAGGAATTTTATAATTTATTGTTAACAAGCGTGCACGAAAAATTCTTGCGACCACGGCATCGGGGAACTTTCGGGATGAAAGGGCGCCGTCAGCTAACGCGTACATACACGGCGATGTAATTTATGTACGGAAACTGTGTGTGTGCGCGGTCTATACTGTGCTGGAGAGGTTGCTGACTCCCAGCGCAGTGAGACAGTATGATAAGCGATAATAGATGCAACAAAGAGTAGTTAAGCAAATTTCAACAGAGATAGGGAGAGCAGGTGTATCGGCGTTTGTGAAGAGATGTAATCCCGCAGGAGATATGCGTAGCGTCGCGCGTACAGGCATTATTCCCGAGAAATCCACAGGAACATACCGCACAAAATTTACTTACGGCTCTCCTTTTATCATATGCGAATTGCCGCACCGATTTCGAATCGGGTCAAATAACCTGCCGTTTGTATCGGTAACATCCCACGCGTGCGTTAATCATGCAAATTGATGGTTGCACACGTGGGATTACTTACGAACGGCGGGATGTGCCGCGATAGATGGGGATGAGACCGTGCCATTTTGCTGGCGATAGGCGCGAGCGCAAATCGCCACCGTGCACTTTGCGCTGAACGCGTATAGGCTTAGACGCGCGGCTTGATGCGTCGCTTCCCTTTTGCAATTCAAATCACGAACAGATGCGAGACGGGGGAAGCTCATATATACGGGCGACACCTCGCATTCCTACCAGAGGAAAGCGTGAAACTAGCCCGCGTACGTATTGCTGCGTCGTCGCCCGTCGCTGCGTCTACATTTCAGAGTAGCGTACATCGGCGCGCGCCAGGCGATTGATTAAGTGCCGCATACGCGCGCAATTCCGTTCTACCGAATTTCAATATCCCGCTGACGTTTGTAGCAGATGCAACGGCAACGCTGTGCGCGACGCCGTGATAACAATGTCAATCGCACACACCTCGTGCCAACAGGCACCAGCAATGCAAAGATAATAGCACATCGCGTAAAAGAGAGCTCGAGGTTACGCAGGTAAAACCTTTGGCGTCAAAGCCGGAGTTAAACGCACGTGTAGTGTGTATCATCGTATACGTACACCCGCATTACGGTGATCACGATAGTCTAAATGTATTAATTGCACCAGTAAAGAAATGTAGAATTTAGATGTTGCTTTCGTATATTTGTTATCTTGAGAGATTTTTGTCAATACTAGAACTCTCCCTCTAAACGAGATAGTGACAATTGACAATTCTCCCTCGAAAATAGGCATATCGATCTTTATATTTCACAGATTTTCGAATTTTTTTTGAAGGGAAAGAACTAAGGGAAAACCGCTTTTCTCGTTTTTCGTGGCACGCGCATTTTTCCCTCGGTACATTTCTTAAAGGCGCACTCGCGTTTTTGGGGGGAGAACTCTAAGTAGGATGTAATGAGGCGAGTATCCCGGCAGCGATATCTACATTCCGGAGAACTACTTTCGCCATAAATCCCCGAAGTTCGGGATTGAATTCAGTGTCCGGTTGCTGCGGAACACAAGGGGCGCACTTTTATCACAATGAATAATGTACAAATCCCTGCGTGTGTGCGTACATAACAGAAACTAAATGCACCTGTATAGAAATAATTAATTCCACACATACACTTTTATATATAATGTAAAGCGACGAGAGAAGCTCGCAGCTTTATCAAACGGGTAACAAGATACGCAGTGAGTCGAAAATGACCTCGGTTTAATTTAACGAAATAATATTCTATGTACGAAATAACCAAAGATTAAGTGCCCGTTTACAATATGTGTTTTAAGCCTTAAGCCCTAAGAAATTGACCAATCACAGTCAATTATTCTCCTCAAATTCAACTATGATTGAACAATTTCTTAAGGTTTAGGGCTTAAAACACCTATTGTAGATGGGCACTAAAGGAGATGCTGGTTCAAGGACCGCGTGCCGCGTCGATAGCGCAGGTGGAATAATCACGTTTTAATTTCAGGAAAATTACAGTTACGAATGGCCTAATATCACGAGAGATTTTAGAATGTATTAAACATAACGCGATCAGCGATACGGTAACGAATAAGGTATAAACGCGCGCGTATGAGCTGGAATTCTTGGAATTATATGAGGAATCGCGATATGAGAGTCCGCGAAATTTCTCATTTTCGTCGGGGCCCGCAGACCGGTGGACGTTACAAAGCGACCGGCACTATGTTATCCGGACGGCAGTATTAATTTCGTCAGATGATCATTAATAATACTCGCCTCGCCTCTCGCCGCAGTCGTCGCGAGCCCGAGAGCGCGATGGTGAAACCGAGGATGGAAAAATGACGATGAAAAAGCGCACGTAATATGCCTAGAGAAGCGGCATCGTATTTTAGCGACTTACGCATATAGTTAAGCATATCACCCTCTTCCGAGAACATCCGCAATCAAGAATGTCAAATCGATAATTAATCGGAAACCCACGTTTAATTAGCGATGTTTTAATCAGCATATTACAATATAATATAAAAAAAGTTCTCTCATGTTACACACTAAGTTCTCTTTTTTTTCCCAGATATTCGTGTTTCAGCGAGTGATCGTATTTCGAGAATATTATTGGAAAAACATTTCAAATATATAGAAATATTATTTTACGAAAAATTTTTCTATGCATGGTACTAATTTGCAATTTAACGCAACAAGTTTTGGAGTATTCATTGATTGCGAAAATATGCAAAATACCGTTACACGAGATATTAATTTCCCTCGCGTGGATTTTCTTGAAAAGAATGACACATCGATATTTCATTTTTATCTGAGCGCAGTTGATAAATGGGATATCGTTTGTCGGGCCGCACGGGAAAAGGTAACGCGGCTCAAAAATGAATGAATGAAATGAAAAACGAAGCTCGTTCGCGATGTATCACCACCGTCATGAAAATTATTAATCGACAAAAGTGATCTTCAATATTAAATAAACAATGTACATACATATATACATATAATATATCGCGGGTAAAAATATATCGGACACACACTCTCGCGTCTCCATAATCTCCATGTAAAATTGATATCGCCCCTTTTCCGGTACATTATCTCCGCTTGCAGCTTCAACTGGCTCCTCGCATTCACGTTTCCCTCGACGCGTTCGACACATCGCGCCGCGTACCCTGCATTCGCTCGTATGTACATTCATAAACGATTGACGGCAACGATGCATCGCGCGGGTCCGCAATGGCGCCATGGCTGTCATCGCGCGAGAACACGCAACAACAAATTATTGCGACCGTCATCCATGGGTCGCGCACGGGGCGGTGGCGTAAATCACGCGCGAATTAGTGACGCCGCCAGTCCGAAATATCTTTCACGGGGATGAACCGGGCATCGTTTTACGCGACGTCGATGTCGACCATTTCGGCTGTCCGGCGTTGTATACGTGAGATGTATCGCCGAGCATTCCCCATTCACGGTTTAACTATAGACGACCCGTAATACGCGGTAATATATATTTATCGAGTAAAATGTATCGAGTTTTTGGGTGAAAGCGAAATTGCAAATTATTATTTTACATTATTGGAATCAACAAAGCTCACTTTACATTCATAATTAAATATGAAATTATTTATCGTCGGGATTCATCAAATATTATAAATTAAAATTATTAAAATACGAGATGAATATTCAGAGAATATTGTACGCTGCCTAAAAAAAATATGCTCAAATATTTGTGTCTATTTTTTATTAGAATGTACGAAAAACAAGGAGAAGTTTCTCGATTAAAGTCTATTGCGATTGATGTGATAGTTTTTTGACTTTCCGGAATAAATATGTGAGAACGTAAAACATCAGATATTACGTATCATTCCGCGTATGTAAAATGTATCATTCGCGAATATGAAGAATTGGCAAAAATTGGTAAATTGTGTTTCGCACACGTTTCGCGCAATAGAATTCCCCGTGCGCGTTTGCACAGCTTACAGAAAATTTGTAACGTCGCCGTACGTGGAGACAGAGTATAGGCGGGTGCGCACGTGAAGAAAAGATCGGGGGGATTTCCCTATCGGGGAACGCGCATTTCCAGCCAGATATCCCGCGCTTCCCGGTGTGCAGCGCAAGCCGGAAATAAATCTCGACGGACTGTGTGTGCCGCCGTTCCACGGTGCGCCATCGCGCGCGCCCAGCGAGTGCTCTCTCGCAGACGCTGAAGAAGCAGTTAGATATCGCGGGCAAATGTACGCGCGTTGAGCTCTTTTCTTCGGGTGGCCTCATTGAATCCGGAACGGCGTTTCGCTCGTCGGCTATTGCCAAGTCAGCTATTCCATTTGCCGCGCGTGTCTAAATAATCTCGAACACCTGCCGAGCACGGGCGACCAAGTGGACGGAGTCGAGAGTAGCTTCGCTTCGCAGCGCTGCAGAATCTGCGTCTTCTTCGCCCGTACTTGGAACAGGATAGAAATAAATTAGAATTAACGTGTTTGTGTCTTTCGTATTCGATTCTTAATCGACGTATTCCCTTCATTATCTTATTCTCTCATTTCGCAGAAAGCTGATCTCGCTGTCGGCTCGATGACAATCAACTACGCGCGCGAGAGCGTCATCGACTTCACGAAGCCGTTCATGAATCTGGGCATCTCGATTCTCTTCAAGGTAAGCAAGAGCCCGGCGAGGCCGCGAGTTAAACGCGAAAATTTATTTACGCGTTACAGGGTAGCAATTGCATCCGCGTCCAGCTCGGACGCGGGGCATTTAAAGTTACCCTGTATAAGCCTGCCGCTTAATCTCCCGGTTCACGCGCGAAATGGCGTTAGCCTGATAGCTCATATTTTTATTTCGTCCACGTTGGTCCACGTCCCGGTGCATTGTTGCCGAGGCGGATTCCAGCTTTGTTGGTCTTTCCCCTCCCTCGTCCCTCGTGTATTTTTCCGCGCCGCGCATCTGTTATTCTTATTTGCTATTTTTTGCCGTCGTATACTCCATCTGTTGTTGTTAGACCATTTTTATTTGGCAGCCAGCGAACGTGCCCACACCCAAGAATCAACGCGCGATATCGTTGAAAAGTTTCCGTATCGTGAATAATATCTCTATCGATATTTTTACATTTCTTGTTTCCCTGTTTGCCTTTCTCTTCAGCCGCGTATCCGACGGTGAAAAAAAAAAGCGGAATAAAAACGCGAGGTGATTTTAACCGCGCGAGATATAATTTTGTCTAAGTAAATTGACGTCAGTAATGGGAAGTAAGGGCCGCTATCCGCATACGGCTGTAATTCGGTCTGATTTTGGCGCGCTGGCCGACCATAACTAGTTCTTATCTACTTGCCCGTGAACCGTGGACCATTGGCAATGGTCACGTTTGTATAATGCCTCCATATTTTACTAAAACAGCCAATTAATAGTTGGGTGCAAATACCACATATTATAAGGGGTTACATGCAGGTGGTACGTACACTCAACTATTAATTGACTGTTTTAGTAAAATATGTGGAGTAAGAGAGTTTACCGATTATACGCATCTCGCAGTAGTAACTGACCGTAATTGTCAGACACAATCCTATCGAATATCCATCATTCTAAATGAAAACCAGATACGTATCGCTTACATTTGTTTATACAATTACACAATATGTACAGATAATTCTAAAAATAATTATAATTTTCCCATCCTTTCCTGCAATAACAACAATAATAAAGGTATTAATTACAATAAAACTCATTGGAAATAAAATTGTTGCCTAGATACATATTATATGTTATTATTGCTAACTAGAATTCGTTTTAAAAACGCGACAGGTGATACATACAATGCCAACCAATTATTTACAATCTTTGGCAAATTCAGCCTTTATTAACCCAACTCTGTTACAAGATCGTGCTGCGATAGTAATATCGTGTCGCTTGACGATGCACTCACGTATACTAACGTGCACATGTACGATCTCGCTTATAACACGGTACAGCACGTGTCGCGAGGTCGCGGAAGGGGGAAGCAGAGACTAATTAGAGCCGCTCGCAAGTGACGGCACGTAAACGGTTTAATAATCGGAATGTATCGGTTGACGCAACGAATTAACGAGCCGATTAATTCGATATTTATTCGACGAGTCGTTTCTTTCAGTCGTTTTTTTTTTTTTACCTCTCCTCTTCCTCCGTCATCTCTCTCTCTCCACTTCTCTTTTCCTATATCTCTGCCCCTATACTCTCCTTCGCTCGATTCTACCTTATCACTCCGGGAAGCTTTAATTATTCTCGCAGCAGTGTCTCGCTGTCGGGAATTTCTCCCGACTCGCGAATTCTATTCGATCGATTCAAGCAGCAGTACTGGAATCTCCTCCCTCTCCCCCTTCCAAGTTTCGACTCCCGCTAAATAATTCGAGATGCTGGAGTTAACTTCTCTCTCTCGGCCAGCTGCACTTTATACCGTAACGAGCAGCGGTGGGATTCGCTTACTCCGAAGTTAATAATGGCATTGCGCGAGCGGGCGACGTAACGATACCGATGGAGAAGTTAATTTCTCGAGCTTTTGTAATAAAATTTTCGCGATGACGCGGCGCGGTCGACGAGATCGGCTGTATATCTGGGTCGCTTCCCTTCGTTCATCTCTAATTTCTCGATTTCCCGCGGAAAACCCAGTCGGACGTTTGGACTGATGAAATTTACAGAACGACCATTTCCGATCCTCGTCACTGTTAATTTCTTTTTATTCTCTCGTTTTGTTCGCCTGTGCTCTTGATTTACTAAAGGATGAAAGTACAATTTTCTCCTGTAATACATTTATACAGATATGCATCCATGTGTATAGTATATAGTATTGCTATATATACATAATCTTACATATCTCTAATCAGACTGCTATATCAATAATAAAGTTAAAGAATCAGCAATTTGTCAATCGATAAATAATAGAGGTAACATAACTTTTCCGTAAAAAATCAATAAAGTTAATCATCCTTCCTTTGCGATAATTAATAACTCGATAGACTATAATTGATGTTACTTTGACTTTTTTCCTCACGGAGGTTTCTAAAAGTGTACGCACCATTCTTCATCAATTTACCAACAGATATTCTTTAAGATAATAAGCTATATAAAAAAATTGACTTTCCCAGATAACAAGCATGTCTAAAACTCTTTTCAAAAGTGTCGTTTTTAAGACATTACTAGTAGACATCTTAAAAATGTTTTGAAAACTTTTTGAAAAAAAAAAACATCTGGAAATTATCTTTTATAAGACATTATTTGGGTTATGTATAGATATTTATATTACTGACAATGTTGATATTTATTAATTTTAGAATACGTGTGTAACATGGCTAATTAAGATATCTTGTGGAACTGTCAAAGAGATGTCATCATGATGTTTTCAAGTCGTCTTATATCTTAATTTATGACGTCTTTGAGTCATTTTATCTAGATATATTAACCCCTTTTTACATAACTTAAATCATAAAAAAATATTTCTTGGGAAATTGGCAAAATATAGCCTCTCAAGTTCTCTATAGGATTCCGAAAAGAAACGCCAGGCTCTTATCCAGGAATTTATCGTGTTTTTCTTTCTATATAATGTAAACCCTTTCAGTTTTACATATTATCACGAATAATTATAATGAAAGCAGTAATTACAATGCCAAATGCATTATGTATTTTGAGGATATATCCACAATGCCAATGCTCTCGAATTTCGAAATGAAATTGTTCGCCTTAGTTCCCGATGGCACAAGCCAACAGCATAATGAAGATAATTAAGCAAATCACCGTTATGCAGTCAAGCGGCAGTGACGTGGTAATCTTTCATCGCGATTCGCCGCAGGATTAATTATAGACTACGTATTACACTTGACAGAATCCTTAAAAATCTCTGCTCAAGTACTTTGTTAAGAAATCGATATTAATATCAGATACAATCATCGATCATGATACACGACAACGGGATGATAAATTAATTGCTTGCAAATATAATTATAATCGAAAGCGGATCGAACGAATTACTTAGCTCGCAGAATAGTTTCGCTATACAATTACATTTTTATCAAAAGGCGTAAAAAATCCTCTGGATAAGTGGATCTCTAAATTAATTAAAACGACGAAAGGCTCTCTCGCCGCGCTGACGATGATAGCTTGCCTTTCAATGCGGGCTGAATACTCGTTTCCGTTCGAGCGGGATTTTCCTCCGGTAAATGCAAGAGCGAGGAGGCGCGCGGCCTCTTTTCGCTGATTACACCAATCGCCGTTGACCGCACGAGAGCGCTTTCTAATTAATGTAAGGCGATCATTTAATTGCAATTAATGTTGCAGCAGCCGGTAGCTGTTTCTATTCCCAAAGCTATATCCTTTAATCATTCCTCCACTTATCCATCGAATTCCACACACTCGCTATACGATCTATCACTATTCCAATTATCGAGTACGAAATATTCTAAATCAGTTTATTAATTGCTAACATTATGAATTCTTCATGTATACGGATATTACAATACTTTTACGATGATCTTGTTATTTCTTTTCGTCGTTGCCACTAACAATGATAGTACTTACAATTAGTACCTTTTGCTACGCTGTTCTTTCATTTTCTCGGAATCAACATCTGCTATCAAGAGCAAGTTAAATTTTACATTAGCCAATTCCACTCGTGCAAAGGTGAAAAACGAAGAATTCGACGCCAGGCATTTAGTAACTACCGCCGTGAAAAAAAATCGCCGAGATCGATATCAACTAACACAGATGTACTGACAGCCCAATGGTCCAATAATCGATTTTATCTATTTTCGATCTATTGTATTCCGTAAATGTATTACATATATATTTTTACGCGTTTACCATTGTCCAAATTCGCAATATTCATGACATATATAAATTTGATAAATTCGACTTGATAAATAAATATCATACCACTATCTAGTGCATTGTGAGTATCGAAAAATTTTTCTTGCATTGATAGTAATAATTAAGTGGTAAAAAATGTGCTCCATAAAATATCCAGAACGATTAAATATACAAGTATAATACTATAAAAGCAACGAAAATTGGATAATAATCTCAATGTGAAAATTATAAAGTAAATTCCGGATATTATATTAAGTAGAGTAATCGATTTCACGATATTACGTTTAATGTAAATTAAGATAACTCGTGGCTAATTAAGAATTGTTAAAATATCCATGAGAAATACCTTCATTATTATGCATATCGTTCCGATGCAGAATTAATTAAGCTTAATATTCATACACAGATATTCCCTTTCTCTCCTTTTTATGCATATAATAATGAGAGGTGCATTTGATCATTAAAATAAAATACCGGGTAAATAGTAGAACAAATTGAGCATAACAATTTCCAGCGATAAATTTAATTAGTTATTAATACGGCTATTTAAGTTTCAATTTAAATATATTAGTGTAAGTAATTCAATTCAAATATTAAGTAAATTCTTGATATGTGAAAACGAAATAATGCATGTCCTGTGCGTGAATGCGTAAAAGAATAAACTTTTCTAATATCTTAGAAAAATAGAATATTTTCAGTATCGCATTGCAAACGACGAGGTGTTAAAGGCTCAAATTCCTTGCAGGTACCAACCAAACACCAGGCGCAGCTTTTTTCTTTCATGAACCCATTAGCGATCGAAATCTGGCTGTACGTTCTGGCAGCGTACGTTTTGGTGTCGGTGACGATGTTTGTCGTGTCGCGATTTAGCCCCTACGAATGGAATAATCCTCATCCGTGTCACCCCGGGCCGGAAATCGTCGAGAATCAGTTCTCCTTATCGAACAGCTTCTGGTTCACCATTGGAACCCTCATGCAACAGGGCAGCGATCTAAACCCCAAGGTTTGCGATGAATTTCCGCTGTATCTATCAAACATTGTGTATAAACGCGTATATTGCGCGAAACTGATTTTCTTATATGTGCAGCATGTATATTATAAAGATATTATGTAAATCATCTTAATTTGCTTCGTAAACAAGCTCATTAATACCGCTTTCATCTATATATAATATAATAGACATAATAATTCATGAATAACTCTCGTAATAACGGATTCTCGTTTCAAGCGTCCATTAGAGCATCATGAACAATAGTTACATAGTTCATATATCATTTCATATTAATAATCGAAACAATGCAAATGACCTAAAACTATAATAACTATTAAATTAAATTTCTATTTTAATAACGCCCATTGCCTCTAAATCAAATTAATAATTTAAAGTGATTATCTGTTTGAAATACTTTATTATCAAATATCTTCGCGATAATGCTTCGCAATTTTCTCGACAAGGAGCGCGAACGTTCCTATTTGAGAAATCTTTAGCTTTCATTTGCAGACTTCAGCTTTTGAATTAGTTTTCAAATACTGAGAATCTCCTATTCAACGAAAATGAAACGCGTTAATCCCTGGAACGCCTGAAAGATACAGTAAGAACGTAAAAAGGAGTATCGAAGTATTTTCAGCGTAACGAGGAATTAACAAATTTAAAGGCGTTATTACGAGAGATTGCAGTTGTGCTATTAGATTGCAAGACGGTAGTCAATATTGACAATAAAATTTTTTACTAATCAATTTTACAATACATGTATCATCGCTTGCAGTAAAATTAATACGAAGCTAACAGCGGTAAATGAAGCTAATTGTTAAACCGAATTTCGATGAAGTGATCTCTTTATCAGGCTACGAGCACGCGTATTGTGGGTGGCATATGGTGGTTCTTCACCCTGATCATCATCTCGTCGTATACCGCGAATCTAGCGGCTTTCCTTACGGTGGAAAGAATGATCACGCCGATAGAGCACGCCGAAGATCTCGCCAGTCAGACGGACATCGCGTACGGAACTCTCGATAGCGGAAGCACGATGACTTTTTTCAGGGTGACTAATATTTTTATTATCTATTTGGAATAGATGGTAGAGTAATAGTTACTAATATCTATTTACCACTAATTAATGTTATGCTATTAGTACTAATTCTCCCGACTGCACTGCTACCAACCTTCGGTTGGCGAAGACGAGGGAGTATGCGTTTCACCGAGGCCGAATCTTTGTTACCTTAATACTCGATAACTACAACATACTTTGATATGTGCTTCCGTATATAAGTTTCTGATTGATCAAGCAAGGTTTATAGCGTATAATTATATCTCTATAATGTTACCCTATACAACCTGTAAATGTAAATCTGTCGCAAAGCTATATGATATGGAGAAGATATTTTTCTTTCGCACTATCCTATAATAAAAATATTTAAAAAGTATGCTCTTTAATGGTGCGAAGGCTGTAGTTCGCTTAGTTCATATGTAAATTCAACCCTGTATTACATTAATGCTTCTACGATTACATGAGTTCGTATCCAATTTATGGCCTGTAAATAACCGTGTAATGATCGCGCGCGATACAACCGCGCAATCGATATACGAAAATAATTATTTTGCAATTATTATGATAATCGCTTCCGCTCACGCGGGAATGGAATTTTAATCAGGTCGCGTCTTTCGTGCCAGTTTGTAGAAATTTTCCGCTGGCAATTAATTATGAAATAATATTTATCAATATGCGAAATTTATAATGCAAGCCATTGCCGTAAACGGCGGTTATCATAATGTTGCATTATGACGCTAATAAAATCTGATTTTCTGCGCTTCTCAAATTCCGTTTCAAGGATTCAATGATCGAGACGTACAAAAAGATGTGGAGATTCATGGAGAACAAGAAGCCGTCGGTATTCGTTTCAACATATGAAGAGGGTATCCAGCGAGTTCTTCAAGGCGATTACGCCTTTCTGATGGAGTCGACCATGATCGATTACATTGTCCAGAGGGACTGCAATCTCACGCAAATTGGTGGTCTGTTGGACAACAAGGGATATGGAATCGCTACGCCCATGGGTGAGCTGTTACGCTGATCAATATTTGCTTTTACTTCCAAATTTCATTAGTTTTCACAATCCAATTTGTAATAGTTTTATAGTTTATCGAGCAGCACTAATACTTAAAAAAAACAATTTCAATATTTTGTTAAAAGTGAACAGTGTACAATTGATAAATCCAAAATTGTTTTTAATTTGATATTGTTAAATAAACATCCATTTCAACTTCCAGGTTTTTGTACATTTAATCATATATAATTTATAATTTTTTAAAAATAAGAATAAAATTGCTGTATTTTTACTTGATACTATCGCGCGAATAAAAAGTATAATTTTAATTTAAAATAAAAATAAATTGCGTAAATATTGCTTGCTACATCTACTTAATAGCGCTGATTCCTGAACAAATTTCGCAGGCTCGCCCTGGCGGGACAAGATATCTCTAGCAATTCTGGAATTGCAAGAGAAAGGCGAAATACAGATTCTGTATGACAAATGGTGGAAGAGTCCCGGGGATACTTGCATGAGGACAGAAAAGGGAAAGGAGAACAAAGCCAACGCTCTAGGCGTCGACAACATAGGTGAGAAAGGCTCTCAGAGAATAGCGCGTAAACTCTGAATTATACGCATCACGAGTTTCCTCCGTAATGTCATATAACACACGGAAATCCCTCTTACAGTCGCAAACATTTCCTTATTTTTGTTGGTTCATTATTCTTATGAAAAAGACTGTTAATTAAATTTTCTAAGGGGCAGGGCGCTGTTTGATTGACAGAAAATCTTAAAACAAATGTCTCTGATGTAAATTTAAATATGTACTTTTCAGTAGAATTCTATAATAAATTATTCGAATTATGTGTACGTGTAATTTATATATTCTTTTTAAATTTGTTTATTTAATTTATACGCATAGAAATATTTATTTCTCTCTTAAAATTATCTATCGATACCTTATGCGTCTGATCGAGAATCGATGTGCCTCGTTTCTGTGCAGGAGGAGTTTTCGTGGTCTTACTGTGCGGCTTGGCATTTGCCGTGCTTATAGCGATTTTCGAATTCTGCTACAATTCCAGGAGGAACGCACCGGCAGAACGGGTGAGTGCATCGATCCTAGAAACCAGTGCTGAAATTTATTTCAACAAATCAGCACGTTCACGTTGCACGACTCTATTCGTCGACATTCAGATTCTCGATAAAGGCGACCGGCCGCGTTTAATTCTCAAGCCTTTCGTCGCTTTGTTTGTTAATCGTTAAAACTATTAACTTTAAGAGATGTGCATGTGACTGTACGCGTAAGCATTGCATGACGTTCCCTGAACTTTGTTTCATCGCTACATCATGGATTTCGTCGTATCAGCATGAGCTCATCGTCCATTGAAGCATGCCGCTCGACTTCGCAAGCATCCCCAAGCACAGTTGCGAAAAAAGGTCCGTTTTACCATCGTGAGAACTTCTTACGAATTCGTTTGCTTCAATACAAACTCGCAATCTTTATCTAAGCATTATATTTAAATAATAATATGCGTGTATCGCAAGGTATCGTTGATGATTCGCTATTGTACGTTATATAATACAAGATGCCCCGATATTAGCGGAAAGTAAAAATCTAGAATTCATTTTTTGATCATCTTTTCTACAAATGTTGAAATTTGATATTTTGATAAAAGTTACCTTTAAGTTACGTAATTTTGTCAAAATAAAGTCCACATTAACAATTAATATATCATTATTTATCTTCGCTTTTGTATTCCTTTAATAATTTACAGTTTGAAAAGTATTCTACAAGGAAGAATGTTACTTATTCACTTCTCGCTAATTTTGGAACATTTTTCTGCATCATGATATACCTTAATCACGCGAATAATTCGTCGTTGTGGGCTGCTGATGTAGCAAAGGCCTCCGGTCCCTCCGACGCCTACCTCCGGCTCTCTTCAGGGAATTTCTCAGACTGTGCAACAGCAGCAGCAACAACAATGCCAGCAGCAACATCAGCAGCAACCGAATCAACAAGAGTCGCTCTGCTCGGAAATGGCACGCGAGCTCTGCCGCGCTTTACGCTGCCGCGCGTCGTCCCGACGACGGCGTACCTGCGACAAATGTTCTACGCACGTGATCGGCTACCCGCCGGACAATCCCACTGCCACTCCCGTAAACGGGATGAGGTCCCAGGTATATAACAACTGTCTCGTCCCTCGTTAATTTATCGCGCTAGCATTAATCTACAAGCCGACGCGTATATTTTTCATGATATATTAACACGAATTAAATAAAGCTATTCGTTTTTCTAATTAATGACTCGTAAAATACAATAAAAAACAATAATATATAAAATGTAATACACTCGTAAAACACATACAAGCATCTTTTATAAATGAAAATTTACCTGAACTGTCCCTATCCAAAATATAAGGAAACATAAATTAAGTTCTATAGTTATTCGAGAATTGCCCTGTGATTCTATCTATCGTGAAAATTCAAATTCCAATTAAGAATCCACGATCTAAGGCAATATCGAACACAATATGTTTTTTTCTTTTTAGATGAGGTTTAAGAACAATGGTAAAAAAAGAGCCTGAGATACTCATAATCCGATCTTATATTTATAAGAACGTCTTAAGTGCGATCTCAAGATGCTATACGGTCATTTCATTGAATCGAGCTTTAAAAGTAATGAAGACCAAACTTAAGAAGACCAGACTTAATCTTAAATATAAGTTCAGACTATAAATGCTGCTGTAAGAGCGTATTCTTTAATCATCTCTTCTTCAAACTGACGGTTTCCTTCATCCGAAATCAATTTTATATATCGTAATTTTGCCGAAAGAGAAATATCTCCTTCTCCGCCATATCGTTATTCAATTATATTTTATATTCACCGAGCTTTTTGTGCTCCCACGTTCATTAAACTCATAATTGCATTCAAATGTTCTTTAATTAACGTGTATCCGGTAAGCGGATTTATTTCCTGTCAGGGATGGGTACGAAATTTATTATCTCTTCATTCCTTCTTGCGATTAATTCGGTACTGCAAGATAAAGATTTTACTGAAGAGATTAAAGGGTTCAGTGGAATCCAATTGAATCTTAACTGTAGCGCTTTAAGCAATTAATTTTATTAGCTGCCGAAGTTACATAAACCGAGAAATCGTCAAAATTCCATAAATCGCCGATAGATAAATTAATGGAGATGGAATATGCAAAAAAATTCAATCGTATTAAATAATAAAATAAAGTAACTTATAAAACGCGATATTTAAGATTTAAGACATTAGTAAAATTACATACAAAAAACCCGGCTTCCTATTATCTGAAATATATTTCGATTTCCGTAAATTTCACATCACAGGCATGTTATCTGTGCGTCTGCTATGATGTTACCCCCCACGTAATTATTACTTAATCATTATATAATTGTGACTGTGTATTACAGAGAAGCAGCCTGGCCGTACCCGTAGTCGAACTGCCTCCACACATCCACATGCATCATCACGCACCGCCGCACGACTATGACGGCAATTAGAATTATTAGCAAGACCAATACCGTTGGAAACATTGTAATCGTAATCAGGAACAAGTACAAAGCGTCTCGCATCTCGCGAAAAGCAATTGCGATCGATTTGTTGATTTCCGTCGATAGTGTCGGAGTTCACCCAATAGACATGTTTGCACAATATTGACAAAATATTCATCGTTGGCGCGATTACGAAGAAAGATCTTAAACGTAAGTCTGTAAAGCAACGTGTGCGCCGCTTTTCCGCACATTTGATAAATCCGTCGAGAGATCGACGCTATATACCGAACTTAATTGATAAAACGGTATAACGGTGGTTCTAAAGTGGTTTTTCTCGTAGCCGCGAGTTTTGTACGATTAATCAATCCGCGGGACAGTGTAATCGTTCTGAGGCAAAGCGTTCGCCGCTTTATTCACCACTTTAGAAAGTATTCAAATACGTTGAGGTAACGTGATTTAATACTATCAGGATACCGGAGAAAAATCTTAAATTAAAAAGTTACGACCAGCTCGCATGCATATTAATTCTTGGAAGCCTCACGGAAGGAAATTTTCTTCGATATGATGCGAGCAAGATCGACGTTATCAAAGTCGACGAGTTAAGTACCTAAAAAAAGTCGATGCTATTTCACAGCGACATTCACGATTTCAACGCAACAAATGAATGCTTTACGCAAATGGACCGTAAATTTTTTATCCCTAAAATTATATTTTTATTGAAAAGTTATTATACCGAGATCTTGCACAAGCATATAAGTGCAATTTATATGATATGCAAAATGAAGAGGAATATTTTTTTTCATATTCCTCTTCTACTTTGCTCTTCTCGAAATAAGTAAAACTTATCCGGTAAAATAGCTCTGAGATCTTTTATTTTTAGCCGATAGGATTTCTTTCCATGCCGAGTCTTCAATTGTCGCGAAGCCATCATTGCGAAACAGAAGTCCATGGCATCCTTACGTCCCAATTTTAATTTAATCGACATCAGTTCGATCGAGAGAGTAATATGCAGATGGTGAATCTAACTACAGACGATGAACAACCCTTCCGTCCTACGCCCGTAGAACCAAACCATCCAGGTATATCTACGATGGCGATCACCGATATCTCTTCCAGCATGTTCACGCTACTCTCGCACGAAATCTAACGTTCGATCCATGCACAGAACAATGTTTAGACACGCTCTGTAAATGCGTTCTCTTTTTACAAGAGGCTGTCTATGGTGTAATTATACACGCAAAGTATTCTGTAAATATTGCCGCGAAGAAAGCAGTAGTGAGATTCGTAATGGGACTATTTTATGCAAAATGTGGCTGAGAGTGAGTAACCGTTAGTGCTAATCGAGTACAACTTTAGACGTTTGGTGTCATGTAACGTGTGCTGTAATATGCTGATAGCCGGCGAATAAATGTACGATGAGAGGACGATTATTGTCTTCTTCTTAATCCTCTTCAAACTATAATTGTTAATTTTAAGAAATAGCTGAAGGTAGCTAAAAAAAGAGTATTACGACGAATTTCATTTTGATCTTTGAAATTAAATTTTAGTTCAATTTAAGATTGAACTGAACTAAGATTAAAATCAGTCAGCTAATCGATGTTGCAGGAATCGTCGATCTTCCGATGTCACTAAAGAATTAGCGCGTTTCAGTGACGAATCGCTTTTAGATAAGGCAAGATGGAGAATAAGGGAACGTCTCAGCTGTGCCTATTTTTTTTATATAACATCATTTATTAAGGGATAAAATAAATGACAAATAACATATCTCACTTATATGAAACTATAATATTTCTTAGTGTTCATTATTTGTTATGATATAAAAGAAATCACATCATATACGACCCCCTCCCCCGGCCGCACGTACGGCGGCGATCGTTCGAGTCTTAATACGTAAACGATACACGACGAAACCGACAACTCGCTTATCGTCGGAGACTACGCAAAACAGAATTTCTAAATGAACCTCGTCGAAAGATCGCGAGCTCGCGTCGGCCCATGATAAGATTAGGCTACGACCGCGATGCTTAATCGAATCAACATGACCGAGATGTTATAGCGAGCTTCACGAGCTTCCTTCCAACTCAACTCTCCCAGAATCTCTTCCTCGTCGGTGAAAGCGATGAATTACTATTACAAAGAATGTTTTTTTTAGCCGCGTCTTGACAGTTCGGGATTTGAATCTAGAGCGTGGAATGATAAAAAGTGTCCTTCTTATCTTTCCAGCGCTTTAGATCTAGTCACCGAGGTATTGATGTGCAATCGAAAAAAACATTTTCAATGATAATAATCTGCTTGATCGTCCAAAAGGGGAGGAGGGGGCCTAGTCAAATCACTTGTAATTATCACACAATCATTCCCGATACGGTGGCATGTACTATTTTAATATGCTTTTGTGACTTTCGGAGGTGGACCATTCTCTCGGCTATGCACAGCTTGTGCACTTCTCTCTCTCTCTCTCTCTCTCTCTCTCTCTCTCTCTCTCTCTCTCTCTCTCTCTCTCTTCTTTCTCCCTTTATCTCTTTCTCTCTCTCTCATACACTCTCTCTCACTCTCTGGGAACTTGAACTCATTCGAGACAATTGGACGAGTTTAGAGCCGATTCAACACACACGCACATATATATATATGTATGTATATATGTATATATATGTATATACATGTATATACAGTATATACATATACACATATGTGCTCCTTCTTTTTATTTTTCTTAAGACGCCTTTACTTCACCGCTTGCACATTATTATTTTTTTTTTTTTTCAATTTTTCTCTTTCTCTGTGTTCGTCCACCTCCAGGATTCTCACTATACACTTAACCGAGGCATCAACTCGACTCGAAATCCCGACTCGCCCTGCCACGCGAGTTCAAGAGAGAAACAGTAATGAATAAAAGTCAGGCGAAAAGTAAAGCACGATCGGACATAGAGCACAAATGATCCCGTGATAAAGACATCTTTGAGGAATATGATGGACGTTTGCAAGTAATAGCCTTCGCTATGTGAAAGTCAAAGATCTCTCATCTCAGAGATGTCCCACTTTTTGGCTTGTCCGATCACACTCTGCTTTTACCTACTTTTAATCGTTACTATGTAAAAATCTCGACTTTTTCCGTACCTCCTTTTTCACTCTACCTGTTTTTTTTCCCATTCTCTCTCTTTCTCTCTCTCTCTCTCTCTATACCGTGCCTCTTAGAATTATCGTAAAATTATAATTCGCTCTGATGTACTGCAGCGGCATTCGCGTGCAGATTCGACAAGAACCTCTCGCGTTTCTCAATTTTCAAGAGAAAAGAACAAAGACGAAAGATATGGAGCAGAATGTCGTCTGTAGTCGTTCACAACATCCTTCTCGTTACAACGACGAGTTTCTCTATAAGCCTCGCGCGTATTTCTCCTTTCTTTCTTTACCTTCCCTTCTCACTCTCTTTCTCTCTCTCTTTCTCGCGATTAATATATTATGAGATCAATCCACGCATACGATTATCGCGGACATGCTGCAATTTGTTACTCTCGCTTACATCGATTAATTTATCATGATACTCTTTCGCTGATCGTAAAATAAACAATGCGAACGATGACGAAACTTTTGAGCGAGAAACGAGAGCAAAGAGATAGTTGAAGATAGAATAAAAGCTTAAGATTGCTATGTTATTAAAAAAAATAGGTGGTAGATAGTGTCAAATAAATAATGAAGAAACGAGAATGAAAAAGCTGCAGAACAGAAATTTTTAAAAGAGACAAAAAGGGGAAAATAAAGGGAAAAAAGAATAGAAGGAAAGTAGGACTACGATTTTCTAGTACATAGCTCCTTTCGGATCATGTTAAATAGATAAAATCTTAAGTAAAATCTAATTTCTTCTTACGTAATTTTCTTCAAATGTATTAAAAACACATTGTTATTAGTTTTATATAAAATCCGAAAATTTAACATAGCTCTCGATGTGCCGATGAGATCTTCGGCGAAGATGTTGTGTACTCGTTCTTGAGAGCATCGCGATGTAATTATTCTAAAACGCGTATTACGGTAATTAATGGACATTCACTCATTGGTGATTGCATAACGCGCCGAAAATACATACATACGCATCGAAATCTATATCAAGGTTCTCGCTTAACGCGAAATAAAAAAATAAATTACGTAAAATCATTATGAATGCCGGAAATCATGAGACTTACAAACTAAACGCGCGAGAAATTTGGTTTTCCGTAGATATTCGGACATATAAGGCGATCAAATATCATAAAACATCCGCGAGTAAAAAAAAACATTTCGAACATTTGCAATTAGTGCAGAGTAGAATACGTTTTTTTCTGATCCTGTTAACATATTAGATAATATATTACTAAAATTCGGGATGATCACAATGATACTTCTTGCATATTTCTTTGGTTTCAACTGTACGGGCTCCCGCGTCGCGAGTCTAATTAAAAAAAAAATGATACCACAAATGTAATAGTCAATTTGATCTCTGACGATTCAACAACGACATATGCATCCCTGCGAAAAAATAAGAGACACTGTCCAGAGTTCTCTAGGCTTATCGATAGCGAGCAAGCTCGTATAAATTATTAAGAGAATAAAAGAGATAAATAGATAGATAAATAGAAAATGAAAGAGAGAGAAAGCTAAAAAGAGTTACAAAGTAAAGCCTAAAATGAAATCATTTTTAAAAAAAGAAGAGAGAGAGAGAGAGAGAGAGAGAGAAAGAGAACTGAAAATACTGTCATTAGCGAGCATTCGTCGCGTCGGCAAAATTTCTTCGCCACCCCTTCTTCTATTACCACTCGCAAATAACGGCAAGATACACAAAGCCAAGAGAGAAAAAGTTTGATCGTTAAAAAGTTATTGGTTCTGCCGACTCGACTATCATTCCGGCGAGATAAACTGTAAGCGACGCAAAAACGTTTCTTTTTTTTCTATTTTAAACTCTTGGTGTGATATGTGGAGAGACGTCGCCTAAGGAAAAAAGGAAACGCGTCGCTCTGTTGGTCGGAAGGTCTCGCTGTTACTATCCATTTGGTTCCATTATCATTCGGACGATCCATGCGTGCTCTCTTGCATGCGCGTATGCGTTTACGTGCGCGGAATCGTACTTTGGGACAACTTCGCTTCATTCACCGGGATAAATCAATCACTGGAGTGACAAACGTTATTCAACGTCGCTTATCAGTAGACTAGATGAGCATGGCCAGAAATCGGAATCAGTGTAATCTCGGTAAATGCAGAAAGAATTATCTCTACATTTATTCGCGGTAATTAATTAAACCCTATATAGAAGTATAGATTACAAAAATGTCCATAAGATTTTAAACCGGCGCGTTTATAGGATCACGATGGAATTCTAACATTTCATACAAAAGAGAATTTACTTTATATTGTTATATATTAAATAAAAATTTTATGTGTATATGTGGGCATATATACATATAATATTGAACATATTCTATATTTACATATATAATAAATAAAATTTTTTTTTTAAATCCTCAAGACTCAAATTATCATAATTTATCGAAATTGCCACCAATTTCAATTTTTCTGGCGCGGATCTTTTACTCACTGTGCTTCACTTATAGTCGATCGTTCGCTGAATCGAGATCAAAGGATCGTTCACGGAAAACAAGTTTACGTTCCAAAGTACTGATTATCACATCCTTGAACGCGCATGCAAATAAATCGATTATTCGAGGCGCGCCCGCATACACGCACGCACACGTGTGTGTACAGTTATATAATAAAGAGACACCCTAATTACAAACGTTACAGGTAGAATCATCAAACTTCCAGTTACGTGCGCACTTCATACGCACTCGCCACGCGCACACTCTCTCCCTCTCGCTCTTCCTCCCTTTCTTTCGCCGAGTTAATCGTAAATATGCGTATATATGTATCTATATATATATACATATATATATATATATTCGCTTTTTATGTGTATGTGTGTATACATATATATAGATATATGCGATCACAGAACACGTATATTTCGCGTGTAATAGTTTTGTGCCACGTTCTTTTCGCGTGTATATGTATGTACGTGTGTGTATGCATACGTGTGTGTGTGTTGCGTGTCTGTATACCTTAACAATCTATTATAAGAATTTGATTTGTTTAAACAGCCTCTCCTCGATCCTCCTCGCACACAACACTTTGACACCGAACGAACGGCGTCCCCGCACGATCGCAATCAATCGTCGAGAAAGGGACAGGGCTCAGTCAGCCATGGGTCGCGATTCTCCTATCGCTTTATCAAGCTTTCTCTCTCTCTTTCTATTTTTCTTTCTCTCCCTCTCTTTTTCTTTTTCCTCCCTTTCTATATAGTGTTTTATTAAAACGCTACGCCGAAGGCATTGAAATTCGTTGATAAACGCCCTCGCGCGCGCGCGTAATATCGGGCGTCGAGAAATTGGTGTTCTCGGTGAAATCGGTCTATTCTTACGGTGGCGCACGCAGAACTAATAATCCCGAATCGCTTTTCTCCAAGTTACACTTATTTCTTCCTTTTTCAAGCGTAAGCCGTCGTACAAGAGCGGATACAATGATCTTTCTTTCGAGACGCCAAGCGAATTTCCCTCTCGTCGTAAAACACGACGCAAACGCGACTTCTCATTGCTAATCTCAAGATGGAAAAGCAGCCTAGGCTTATAGATGGTGCACGGATTAAAGTGAGTTTGCGACGCTTCTCGCGTTCGGCTAAAACGACAGCAACGCATTATCCCTCGGTAAATAAACACAGCCGATGGCATTGCTTCTCTCCGCGACCGCGTGCACGCGCCGTAACGTATCCGTGACCTACCGCACGCGCGTGCACGCGGCCGCGGGATCGTCCTACAATCTAAGGTTTGCTCGACACACGCGTATGATGAACGGTAAGTAGGTACAATTTTATGTTAGCTTCCACAATTTTCTTGCGGGATAGGGATCGTCGAAATAAAATGAAGATAAAACGCGTTACACATATATATGTATATACAGAGCGCGAAAGACGATCTCTTGGCCCGACGTTCGCGCGTCGCGTCGTACGCGAGAATCCGACGTTCCGATATCACCGGAGGCGGCGTGCGCCACAAGTTAAAATTCGGAGAAGTCGAGCCAAATCGGATTCGAGATCCCCAACGATCCGGATAAAGATCGCGGTGACGGAATTAGAGTTAACAGATTTCTTAATTTAGCCTTATGATTAGTTTTCCACTTCTCAACAAGCCATCCGGCACAAAAGGAGAAACGAAATGTTCGCGCGGAGCTACGAATTTTTTCTCTTGCTTGATATATGAGTGCGCATTGCGGTGATGTGTGTTTTCTTCGGCGAATCGCGCATAAGGTCGAAATTGCAGACGCAATAAGAAGGGTGTATGTACGTGTGTGTGTATGTATATATGTGTGTGTGTGTGAAGTTAAAAGCGCGACTCGAAAGCTTCTAACAGGCGAGAGCAAACTTTTTTTTTTAACAGATCTGAAACGTAAACGAAACGCACAAATAACAGTCTGCTACGATGTCGAACGTAGAAAAATACAAGTATCTATGTACAAAACAAATTATAAATCTTTCCTCTCCTTGTCATGTCTTCCTGTCTGTTCGCACCATCTCATCCTCTTGTTTTTACAATCTCCTCTTCACGATCCTCCCGAACACGCATGGAGAAACGCTCCATTCGCCGTGAGCTATACTTTATTACGCGAATAGACGAAATTGGAACGTGCAATCGATGTGTTCGTAAGCCGCTCGAGGAACAAGGACGCGTTGGTCTCGTCATTGAGGCGCCATCGGACGAAGAATCACGCCGAGAGCGCAGCTGAATGGCCAAATATTACGATCTTCTGTTTTTCTCCATCCACAATCAGCATCTTCCTTTTCTTTCCCTTTCGTTATCGCCTTTTTTTTCAGAACTCGTTGAAGAACCGCAATTGCTCGCTATTGCCGCGATTCACGATGAAGTCGACGATGAAGCGGCCTTATGATAGCGTGTGCGATGTTCTGTATAAGACTCGATGATATCGCGCTCGCATGTTCCTTCCATGCCGTGCGCAGTTAAGTCTGCGAGTCTACGGCATGGAGCCTGGCGCGAGAAAACAAATCGACAAACTGCAGACTGACAGACAGCAGACAAACGAGGGAGCGACGCGGAACTTCGCTTTAGGTCATATACCGCATCACGGCACGAAGGGCATACAGCAGTTCTGCTTGCATGCGAGCCTCTAAAATCATCAGGTTCACATGGACCTGGAAAACAAAAGGAAGGGGTGATAGTTAACAACGTTCAACAATCTCGTTTCTTCGCCGCTGTTTATGCGAGAATAAATTTTTATGTTTCTTGTTTCATCACGATAAAAGTCTTATAACAGACGTTAAATGGCTAATTCCAAATGCATAATGCGTTTCGTGCGAGCTAATCTCAACTTTCTATCGCAAGACCGGCAGCAGTTATTTTCAGCCGAACAGTGCCAAGTATTTTATATTTAACACGTTTAACTTGTAAGCTTATTTACATAAATCGTTCATTTTCAAGATTTGTTTAAAGTAGGAAATAAAACCTTATTGCATTATGGTTTAATCGTATGCATTTTGATTAAAATCGTTTTCTTTTTAAAGATATTTGTACTATAAAAACGTATTCCGTTTTATTTCTTAATAAAATTATTTCAATTAAGTCGGATCAATTTAGAAGATATTTCTGCCTACCTTTTCACTGTGTTTGAACTCCCTCATGACGCGATCATAATCCCTCTTTGTGACGCGCTCCGGATAGCAAACGGCGCTCTTGATGAAGGTTTTGAGGCTACGCTCGAGCAATTGATTAACCTCGTTGTAATCATAATCGTCGTGCCTGATGCCGAACATGCATTGTATGTAGTTCCAGATCGCACGTCTGAAGCGCGACGTATCGACCTTGTTGTGCGTGCCCATGGTGTAATACGTCAGATTGTACGCGGTCTTGAATTTGTCGTCGAGGAGATTACCGACGTCGTTGTACAGACGATTCACCAAGGAATAACCGTGATCGTCCCATGAATAGTCCTGAACGCGGAAGGTCGGTATGTCGTTCAGCTGACCGCGCTAGAAACACGAAAGAATCGAGTTAGTAAGAAAAGAATGAGGTGCGCCAAGAGACGAGAAAAGTTGCATCCATAAAAAAGTATCGCGAAAGACGTAAAAAAATTATGTTGAGAAATGAAGAAAATATATACTGCGGGTAGCAACCAACGCGGCGAAGCGACTTTTTTTTATTATCTCGCGCGTTAACGCGTGGCGTAAGCGCTGGTGCCCCGCCTTCGTAGCCTATCTTAAGTCAGCCAATACACAATGTCGTCGCGCAGTAAATATTCATACAGCAGTTACGCGAGCGGAGCCGTAAGCCGACGCGACGCGCGGAGCGCAGGCAGGCAGCCGGCTTAAATATTCATGGATGAGCCACACACTACCTTGAAATATCGTCTTTCGGCTCTAATCCATTACGTGCTACTTAACTAGGCGTACAAAAACAGCGGACGTGCACGAGGAATCATCGCCGCGTTGTTGAATAACATGAGGGTCGCGGAGTTTATCAACATAAATGGATGAGCCCAATTAAGATACATCACGGCAGTCTATCGGGCTAACTGTGTTTCGCAGTTACGAACGCGGTAAAATCCGACGGCGGAGCGGCTCACCTTGGCGAAATCCTGGTAGATGAAAGTGGGATCCTCGATGAATAGACCGATATCGGAGTCCAGAACCGAGCTGCTCCTCTGCGGCGCCGCTGCCAGCTCGGCCGACTGCGTCTCGACAGTCTCGAATCTCTTGGAGAGCTCCTCCTGCGTGATCTGATAGGACTCGGACTTTTCCGAGAGACGCTTCATACGTTCCATCAGGGTCTCCACTCCAACCTCCTGCTCGCCGACTATGCTCGGCGACGACGGCGACGACGGTATGTTATTTTCTGTAAATCACGATAATTTCTCAATCTGAAGTGTTATATAAATTTTTTGTCAACATTATGAACGTACGTGGAAAAACGAACGTGTATGGATAGTTTTGTATAAATAATTTAATCGTATTATATACGAGTGACATGTTATTTATATAGTAAGTATCACATACCAGTCTTGCCGTCTCCGTTGGGGATCTTTTTAGGGCTGCTCGCGAGCTTATCTTTGGCAGGCGGTATGTTACTACTATTGTCCTTATTCTCCTTGTAATGATGGCCAGTTACGTTATCCAATTCCTCGTTAATTCCGCAAGAAAATACGAAAGACGATAACGAGTGGAAGTGAGCTAATAGGACTATCGCGTGAACGACTTCCGCTAAGGACCAATTATCGTCGCCTTTAGTCAATTTCTGGAAATAGCAAATACAAGCGTATTACATCACGAACGTCCTCGAACATTCGCGCGCGATTCTATGCGCGAATCTCGAATATCCTCACCGCTTACCTCTATGTGCGACTTATTCAGAAGCCACGGTCTATGGGCTAGGATCTTGTTGATCTCATAGAGATCCTGCAGCTTCCCCGGCATCGATCTCAAGCCTTGGAGCCACGAGGGGTCACCGCCCTGAATAACGAACTCTCCCTTCTGCAGGTTTATAAGGTAGCTACACTGGTGCCTACCCGCAGCCTGAAATTACATTAAGATAGATCTTCAAACCTGTTCTCGTCAATTTAACTCTCTCGTATCATGCGCAACACTCAATGCCACCCTCAGAAAACATTTCTAACGTAATCGTCTCTCCTACACACTGCGAGATTATTAATCGTATACCGTTAAAAGTGATCGCACAACTTTTCAACGGTCTTCTAAAAAGGGCTATAAACTCTTTGAATTTTGCTAATTGATTGATAAAATGCAATTTAAATACATGTTTGAAGAGACGAGATCTATATGCGCGATAGAAACGTTTCGAATGAAACGCATTTCAGATGTTTCAAGTGCGTCGTGTAATGATGTAATATAATTATAGTCGAACCAATGCACACCCCGCGCTACATAATAAATCAACTAATTTATGGCCGTTAAGCTTCAACGGTACGGACCTAGTAATCTCGATTATTGCGCTCACCTCAGGCCCTACATCACAGTAAGCAGATACACACAGGTCTGCAGAATCAGATAATGCCTATCGATAAGATACTATCCGCGGGGAAATAAGGGCGAAATATAAAAAACGATCGAGCAGCGCGAGTCGACCGAAAGCAATTTTGCCTCACGAGGAATTTCTATTCGCGTATTGAGTGCCGGATGGCGTCGCGCGTGCATTATTGCCGTCGATGCACGTGTATTTCCGCGCGTGTGTGCATGCGATATCGCGCATCGCGGCGTGATAAACGGTGTGGCTTTCCCCGTTCCACAAAATTTTCGAGAACGAGCGTCGGAGTTATTGGCTCGATTTCTGTGGGGTGCAGGAGGGCAGAAAGGGACGTATGCCGTATGCCCGTTTTTCAATAACAAATTTCGCCCGGCGATAGGCGAATTGACGGCGACGTGATGATGCATCGGAGCGCAAAATTGCACGAGGTCGCGACCGCCAATATCGCGCGTTATCACGCGCACGATCATTTCCAGCACGTGACGAACAGCAACATCCGTTTCAAGGATATATGCACTACGCTCAATCCTGCACATCCCCCGCGATGAATAATCCCATGAGCCTCTCCCCGTAGGTTTTCACGTTTATCGGTCTTATTGTAGCGAGAGAATTTTCACCAGAAAATTGTTCCCATGCGTGATGAAGGCAATAATAAAACCATCAATATCAATGATGACGTTAGAAGACGTGTCATTGAATATATACTTGAAGACTTCGATATTTAACGTTTTAAATACACTAACGGTATCTCGTTACAACGTACTGCGAGAAATAGAACGTTAATAACGGAAGATTTAACCCAATGACGCGGTAAATATTGCTCTATAAAAATGGGAAATCTTTTTTTTCTTTTTTGAAGATTTAATACAGGTATATAAGCGCTATTATTTAAGATTTAAATTTCCCTGACGTGAACTCGGTGGCGATCTATTTATTCCCGCGTGACTAACTTTGCAAAGCCCCGCGGGCATGAAACACGTCGGTTTAGCATCCCCTGACTCGTCATTTCGCCAACCGGGAAATCTCGCGTGGGCGACGGATGCAGCACGATCCTGACAGAGTCGATCGATCATCGTGACAGGACATGGTAATACCACGGCAAAGGGGTGGTAGAGCGAACGCAAGTGAAAAAAAAGCGAAATGAAGAAGAAAAATGACGGTGGAAGGGGGGGGAGAGAGGGGGAGAGAGAGAGAGAGAGAGAGAGAGAGAGAGAGAGAGGAGTGCGATGAGATACGCAACAGGACACGTGTTTGCCGTGAGAACGGTAAATCGATCAATTCAAGAGTCACGATATATAAGAGGAGAGTTCGCAAATACATTTTCGCCTCCCTCAAGAATCTAGCGGATCTTCCCGAGAAACACGAACACTTCGACTGCGTGCTTTCCTCATTAATAATTTCACGCGTTCGTCAATTAAATCGAAAAAATCGAGAAGTCAGCATCTCTTATCGCATAATCAGTCAGCATCGATCTGACTCACGCTAAGTTCATTAATTACGAAAATTTGCATTACTTACTCGTTTCACGCGACGATTGTAGATTAACGAGTCATAATTATCGTGCTCGGCGTGAAAGAAATTTACCCAGTGATACCGATCTCTGTTTTTCACCATCGAGAATTATCGCGCGAGTATTCGGAAGATGATAAAATATTGAAAGTAGTGCATTATCGCGGCGACGAGAATAACAATATGTGCGAACGACAATCGGCAGAAAACACGTTTACAATATCTCAGACAGTCCGATATTGCGATATCGATATTCTAATATTATCTGTACAACAATTGTAAAACAAAACTCTTTTGCGAAAAACATTTTGTTCTTTTTCCGAGTCGCAAATAATATACTGTTTGCATAAAGTTACCAAAGCGTTCATCGTAATTCTATATTGATGCAATTCCGTTCTTCGTAATATTTAAGTTATCGTTTCTCTGTGCTATGCATCGATCGTCTTTGAAAGACAGCTATAAAAAAAATCATTGATATATATAATAATCAATGTTATCAAACGTTAAATATAGCAAGAATTTTATGCCTGCATTAGATAGAACATATGAACGTGAATGCGAGGCCATTCGATTCGCGATAGCAATGATATTTATCTTCAAAGATAGATCTCTTCTATATTTCCTCTAATTTATTCTGCATATGAGTTGTCCGATATTTTATTCAGGCAATGATTAATGAAGTATATATATAATATAGTACTAGAATAAATGAATAAAAGAAGACTGAACTGCATTTCATTATTATCTCTGTTTTCAAATAAAAGATCTTGACACGTATATTTTCTAAATAGTAATTTCTCGTTTAATTTTACTAACAAATTTGCAAAGATGCGATTACCAGTGTCAATTTTCGACGAGGAACGATCCGAGGTGATCGCAAATCGCATCCCGAGGTAGCGAGTTCATGCACACCGAACACAATGTTTATCAGTAGAAAAGCTGTTTTTCAAATACCTTATCATTTTATCACACTCATCCTCGTCTAACAATTTACTTCGTCCTTGTCCGCACTTCGCCGCTCTTCGAGATAAAATATTTCTCGATCGATCGTACACGTTGTGATATTTTGTCTATCACGCCGGTCGCGGTCTACTGATGTGTGATTCCCGTTATCAAACCGAGATTACTCAAAGATCGAGTTCCGAGATTGTATAAAGGAAGCGCGAAAGGTGCGAAACAGCTAAATGTGAATCGAATAAATTTAGCACGCTCGAATACAGCGACATTAATAATTATTATTAAACATTTGAATAACGTAAAGGTCTCGACTCGAGTTTCAAGGAAGTAATAAAGAAAATCTGTCGTAATGCGCGAATTGTTCAAATTATCATTTGAGTATAAGATTAAGCTCGCAATGGCTCACAACGACATCCGATCGCGACTGCGTATCATTTAAAGGCGGAAGCTGTAACCTCGATATTGTATCCTGTGGAGATATGCACTTTTACAGTCTGCACAGTCCGACATTTTGCAATAAACAAAGTCGGCGGCGGCCGCGAATGCTCGTCAAACAGCCGTTAACTCGACAATTCAGAATAAACCAGTTTGCAGAATCTGCATACCTGTTCTCGCCTATATATCTATATATATATTATATATATATTATATATATCGCGTATACTTATTTAACAACACACCGTAGTTTCTCTCACTGGTAGTTTTATACCTCAGATACACATTTACGGAAATATACATTCAATCACCAACTATGCATTAGCTAATCCGAGAAGAGCTTAGCCTTCAGAGAAGAAGTAAGATCTTAACTCGCGAAACGGGTTTCTCCGACAAGCCGTCTTAATTTTGCAAGGAATGAAAACGGGAGCTAAACAAAACAAAGTACTTAATAAACTCGCTTCGAATTCAAGTGACGGCTGACTTATGGAAAACAAACAGGTTTGCGATATCGCGGATCTCGAATATCGCGAGAAAAAAAGAAAATATTTTGGAACTCTCCGTGAAATATTCGACGTTTTTAAGGATCCATAAAAATCTTGCGATCTCAAAGATGCATTTTACTTTCGTAATAACGTGAATTCGTTCATATGATGCGAATATAAAACTGGCAAATCAATTTTATCTTTCCGCTATCTTTGCGCAGTGTTATCTAGACAAGCCTGTTTCTCGCACGAATCTGTATTCTGAACATGGAATGATAAATGACTCATTTACTTAAAAATATGGCTTGTTCGATTTTTGCATGCGAATGGAACCTTCGATTGGACATTCTCTCCTACGTGTTATTTATAGTCTACAAAATATATCTACAAAATGCTCATACGCACACAATTTAATTTAAATAAGCTTTCCGTTATTTAAGAATTAAATCATTCACGGAGAAACTAAAAAACATGTACCTAATTAAAAAATAAAACATTTTGTATCTTGCCACCGATCTATTCAAATTTATGTCTTAATTATAATATATCTTGCATGTTCAGAGATAAGAGATAAGGTTATATAATTACGTACAACAAACTGCATGTTTTTTTTATACAAAAATAACTAGAAGTAAAGCAAATGAGTGCGTAGATCGTCGAGTAAAGATCATAAAGGAATAGTCAACGTTATTCACATCTTTACTAATTTCTTTTCACGAGAACGTGTACGGCATTACGAAACGCACACGCGCTGCATTTACTCGGTTTGCGATAATCTTTGACCCGGTGACCCGCTGTCGCTCGTCGAGGGTGATCAGGGAACTTAAAGACGAAGACGCATCATCATCGCGGCGAAGAAGTGTTTAGTTTCGTGAGCAACAATTCTCTACGTGCATGATAAATTATATTCAATGAAACTGAGCATTAAACGCAAAAAAACGCTTCTAATAAGAACTTCTCAAGAGAAAAAAAAAGAAATAAGAAACATATCTCGTCTTAAACTCTACAAATTAATGTAAAACAAAGTTTCTAATAAACCGAACTAAATTCTAAAGTTAATATCAATACACACCTTTTAATTGTTTCAGTTACCTTTCGTAAAATTTTACCAGTTATTAAATGACGCAAAGAAAACGCAATAAAAGTCGTAAGAATGTGTTCAAAAATCACACAATTAATAAAGTATAACAAATTCTCTGATTACACTTAAATTTTCTTATAGAAAATAAGAAAGAAAACAGATATTTACCATAATGGCAATGAGATGTCTGTAGTCATAAGGAAGCGGACCGTCGCCCCGAAGGATGAAATGCTGGGTCCGGAGGAAATGTTCCAGATACGATGGGTGCGAAGACATAACTCTCGAAACATGATCCAGCCTGTTGTTCTGTAGGAAAGCATCCATCAACAGGACATGAGTCTGTAACAATCAAAACACATTGTTGTAAACAAAAGCGTCATCGTAGTAAATTAGAGATACATGGACTCGACAAATGCAATAGCAATCAAACGAAAATTTCGAAATTTAAAATATACAGTCAAAAGTTCAAGAGATAATTCCAAGGAAACCAAATTTACTAAAAATACTATTTTCATAGAACAACGCATTTCGCTCCTCAAAATCGTTGTATAGAACGATCACTATTTGCCTGCCCCTCCTAGAAATGTATTCGGGTTTCGAATACCTCTCGTAGTTTTCAGGTAGAAAAATCTGCCTTTACGTTTAGTATCTACCCAATAATTGGCCAGCCCAATCATGTTGTTTGGTCCTAGACCGTTATTTATACGCTCGGGCCTCGGTTAAGTTTTCGGCGTTGGAAAGTACACAAGTCACGTTTTCACCTACGCGTCACATAACGGCACGAATCGATGCTTCATATAGCGCACAAAATATACACTATATATATTTCTCGCAGAGTGTATCGTCGCTTCGCCGATAAAGAGCGTTAATTATATTAGTACGCGCAAAGGGCGTTAATCGTTCGGTACGTTAATCGCGATATTAATTATGTAACCGCGTTTACGTGCTTACACGTGCGCAAACATGGAGGAGTGGGTTTCCGGGTCATCCGAAAGCGATCCACGCAATCAGGTGTTTGCATTGCATCATTGAATGGTGCGCGTCTTGCCTACTACTGATTAATACATCACCTCATGCTTTTGTGTACACGTCTCGCAAGAGATATGGGCATCTAGATAGATATCGGCATAAATTACAGTTCAGTACACTGGACACGCTACACAGAGTATCGCGCTTAATGACCGTGTTATACTCCGCAACGTGCGATTGCTCCTTAATCGATCGAGTAGAACAAACAGTATCACCGATGGAAATTATTATTTGCACGGTTAAGTTACAGGAACAGGCAGTTGCGAGAACCCGCTGTCGAGGAACGCGTAATTGATATCGTATTACGTTAAAAAAAAAAAATCGCGAATAACTTTTTGCGCACCCTGTCACGCGAGATTTTAAACTTCACAGATCAGACCATTGCCTATTACGATAATTCCGTATGCTTCCGGGTTTTTTTCAGTATTTTCTAACTTCTTTTTTTCAGTAGTTCTAATACGCAAACAATTGCCGATAGAATAATTTATCATTAGAAAATAAGCGAACGTGACTGTGCGTGACTCGAGTCACGTTTTACCGCGTAATGCAATTTACTAGATACGAGCTTGTTAATATTTATAGTTTCTGTTGTCAGTTTTTTTTTCTTGCGCTACCGATATTGAAATCAACTCATCCGTTATAAATATTCCGCCTGTCGGACTTATTAGCCGAGCTTCCGCACCGGTCGGAAGAGTTCTGGTGATCGATCGATCGCTGACGCAATCACATTTAGGATCGTTTCAAGAAATGCGTCGGAGTAAACAGTAGGGTAAACAGTTCGTTCGTCATACATGTCGCGAGTTAGCGCACGTGCCCGCAATTCGAAATGGCAATGGACTTCTCGTGGAAGCCGATTAAGTCAGCTTAAACAACGAATTCTTTGTCTCCCGTGCCGCGAGATTCGTTTCACGCAAATAAGCGAATTTTTTATTCGCCCCTGCAATCGCTCCTGCAACACCCCACCTCTTCCGCATACGTGTAAAAACTCCTTCGCGCAACGCACATTTCGGCTTTCTTACACAACACGTCTTGGCATGCAAAGAGGCAAGATATTGCAAGTGAACTTGTAGTGACGGATTCACAATAAAATCAGCAAAACCAAACATCTGAACAACGATGCAGAAACTATTTAATACTATGCGAATTTTAATTATATATATATATATATAAAAATTCTCGCTTATATATATATATATATATAAGCGAGAATTTTTACAGAGAGAAGCGTAGATAACACTTGTTTTTCAGGAGAACCTCACAGTTTCTCAACGTTTCTCATCGATAACGAGTTTATTTCGCAAGTTGCATTACTTTCACGTATTAACCATTTAGTCATTAAAGCACTACTAACACATCAATGCATTGTCTACGTGTTATCAATGTTTATTAGTGGTATGAATATTTCCAGGAAATTATCTCATCAATACTTTTAGTATTGGTGACCAGTATTGTTCAGCTAACACTTATTCAAACGAAATGATAATAAGTATTATTTAAATAACTGCGGTTCAACTTGCGGTGTTATCGTCGCGAGCAGGCTGAAAGTAAGCAGTTATGACACGAGTCTACACAAATGCATAATTTGTGGTCGACCTTGTAATGGGTCGCTAACCTGTGTGTGCACGCGCACGTGCACGCACACGCACAAATATCGCGAGAGAGACTTTTCACTTGGGCGCCGCGCCGCGGCGGCTTTCGCCGAGGAATATTGAACATCCCACACCGGACATAACTTGCGCGAAGGCAAGTGGGACACGTCACGTTACGCATCACCCGTTATAAGTTATAACTGTCGCAAGGAGAGAAAAAAAGCCACATTGCGAATGATAACAGAACACCGTGTACGTGATGAAACGCGCCCGTCATGCCCCCGGCGGCCCCGGCAGAAACGCGTTCACCTCGCCGCAACTCGTCGGAATCGTTATCATTCCTAATCAGATTACAATTGAAAAACACCACAGAGACGGTTACAGCAGACGTATTAACATACGCTTTCTTCGAACAATCGTCGACGCGGTCGATTTCATCGTGCGATATACCCAACGTAAATAAGTTTAAACAAAACGGGTTCGGGATAAATGCGCTTATCACGCTAAAATCATCGTCGCAGAATGATTAATCGGCAGCTTAAGAGAGCGCGCCTGCGGCTGATTATTATTATTATTGTACGTCCATTGATCATATGGAAAGAGTTTACCCAATGATATAGGATACCGGTTCTTGTGCATTAAAGTCAACCATTGAAATCGGTGTAACCGAATTTTGCAGGATTCCTGTTTGAATGAGTATATAGGTAGTCGATGAACACGCGAGTTGATAAATAAGGAAAGGAAGCGAAGAAATACAATTTTCCTCTTGAGGTCTTTGCGAAAATAAATGTCACACAACTTTCACTTTTGCAGAAATTATACCAGTATATACTTAATTTCTGTATATATTCTATTTTATGATATAATTATGTCAAATTTACTTTTGCGAATCGCTTTTCTCCCCAATTTTCGGGCTCGGAATTGAGTTTATTTTTGGCATAATTGCGGAAGCAACCCCGCAAGGGAGTTTCGGCCCATTTTCTGATAATATCGCGACTAAATCGACCATGCGGCGACACGTGGAGGCTCGATTACAGATAGACGAAAGTACATTTAATAACCGAAAGACTCATTAAGGAAGCTGGTTCTCGAATTGATCGATCTATTATTAAACGACGGCCGGCGTTCGTTACCCAGAGAGGTCGGGTCGACGGAAATAACAAATTACTTAATGTCAGTTACCCGGCGTGATAGCCCGAAGATCGAGAGAGTAGTCCAAGCACTCGGGAAAATTTATATACTCGATACTTTTCGACAGGGCCTCGAAGGTCGCTCGAGGATATCTATCCTCCTCTTCAGGAGAAAAAGATCTTTGAGAGAAATCCGTACGTCTAATTAATTAGTTCGTGAATCATCAGATCGAATGTTTGTCCAGAGACACATTTCAACTGATCACATTACATTTTATTAGCTATTTTATAAATATATTCCTTGCGCAATCGTCGCAAGAAACGCACGCAAAACGATATTAATATTAATACCGACGATTATCCAACATTCATCATTTCGCTACGTAAACATCCGCTTGATGGCTTATTCTTGAGTCGGTATTTTTCTGACTCTGCAGTGTTACGTTAACGAATGTAAAAAAAACCAGCGAACAACCATCTAACATACGTCTGAGATACGACTCTCGACAATCGACGATAGTCATTAACTGTTAAATGCTGGGCATGATGCGAGACAAGTCGTTAAGTTGTTTTCAACATCGCTCTATTTTTGCAGCGTATTTTTTTACCGCTAAATTAGCTATTAGATATACATCGTGCGAACTTTCAGGGACTCCGCGGAATTGCCATTTTATCCCGCAACCTAACGAGAACAGTTTCATTAATGAAGTTATTTGTATGCACACAAGCTACTCGAATATTATTCTTATATTTTCTTACATTTTCTCACAATTTTCCCGTCACGATCCCAAGGTAACTTGCGATTCAAACCGACATAATTTCAACCAGTTTCATTTCCGAGACAATAGATATGCGGAAATGATCCTTATTACGAAAACGCTATCATTAGCATAATTTTCCTCTGCATATCGGGCTGTAGAAAATGAGTTCATCAAAAATCGTGACATTTCAATTCTCAAGATGGAGATTAAAAAGCATCTACGACACCTATATATTAAACATATTAAACAAAAACAATATTACCTTGACCAATCATCTAATCTGGTTTTTTTTTGTTTTTGTTTCATATATATTACTAAAAAAACATCGGACGATTGTTCGAGGCAAAGTGAGTCGCGGATTAGGCGAAACTCGTCTTACGAAAATAGTCAGCTACATCACAGGCGTATATAGTTAGGTATTACTCAATTGACTCTCATACACGCGATTTGGCAAGCCACACGTCTCTTGCCCCGGCGCGAGACCCTCGGAAAGCGCAGCCAGCGCGGCAGACCTTTACCTCTTCTTCCGAGAACCCTTTTTCTCTTGGCGGCGATTCCTGGCGATCAGCCCGAGACTCGCTGAGACTTCGTGGCGAGTTCCTTTCAGGGAGACTCTCTCAACCCTCCTCACTATTCGCTCTTAGAAGCGAAATTTCACGTCACGTCGAGAGATTTTCCCTCGCCAAGTACGCGCACGTTGCGATCGGACGTTGCTCATCTTGCCGGCCGTGTGACCATATTTGTCCGTACGTGACTAAGACAATAGGAAAGAGAGCACCCGCAGTTTCTAGAAAGAGAATGACTGGTCGCTCTGACGTCGAATCGTGCTACGGTCCCCAAAAGTCGTTTCATGAATGAAGGCTAAAAAATTATGCACGGCTCCTGTATATATCAACGATACGATGGTTTCCTTTCAGACAGAAATTATAGAAAGAAGAACGTAAATTTTATATACAACGTAGCACAAATCTCCCTTGTTATTCATTCAGGAGCACGCAATCGCTCCAGCTGCTCTAACATCTAGCAAAATTCGCGTCTTATGTCGTTCAGTACATTCGGTTCTTATTGGAATCGCACACGTCTTGACAGTCGCTTCATAAACAGACGATGAATGGCGATATGTAAGACAGTGCATCTCCTCCTTCTGCATTCGTATTATATCGTTATTGCGATATCCATACTTTATGCTCGGCTTGCCGCGTCACGACTCGCGCGCGTCTCTCGTAACGCAGAACAATGCACGATAAACGAATATTTATTTCCATAATGATACATTAAACGCTATTGTCCATTATCAGCCACGACAATAATTATTGGAACAAAGCCGCGTAAATTATGTATGCGACATACTAAGGACATATAGCGTGAAAATATGCGGCGACGTCGTGACCAAAAAAAAATTGAAAATTTTATCGTCATTAACAATGAAAATGACGGTAAATATATGTTCAGGATCTTCTCAAAGGGACAATAATTTACTAAAAGGAGGCTTTTGGAACGCATAATTCTAAGATACTAATAAATATGCGCAAAAAAATTGCGCGCCCTATTACAACTTCTTAGGTGGCAAACGCAGTTTTTTTACTTTATCGAGAAATTAACAATTTGCGTTGCATAAAAAATCCAAGATAAAATACGGCCTTCTAAAAGCCCCTAAGAGCTCGCCCATTATGAGCCATTAAATGAGAAAAGCATAGTCGTAAAGTTGGAGATCTGGGGAAATTATCAGAGACGTTAAAGAAATTTATCCGCGATAAAAAGTTAGGAAGCCTTGTCTTACAATTTTACGTGATATAAGATTGATAAAGATAAGATACTCGATGAATATATTAATATATATTTTCCGTAGGAAATGTGGGATCAATACCAACTCCACAATACCGGCGGCTCACTGTTTCCTGACTGGAAGCATAATACATCGTTTCGATGCAGAAAGCCGGACTTCTTTAGAATTCCACGCCGTTCCTTCGGATAGAAATCCGGTATAGTTGCTCGCGCGCGAGTCTCGCGTGAGGATTGTTCGGTGAACCTTATTGGCGAATTTCGCAACGACGCGACGTAACGACGGAAAATTATAATTCATATGCCAAGTTCGTATGGAAAAGTACACGGTGCACCACCGCAGCGAAATTACAGTGCAAATTGCACACGTAGAATAATAATGCTGCACAGTTCAGAAAGTACAAGTTTCGTACTACTGTTAATATATACGGAATCGCGCGTATCGGATTAAAGTTTTCGCGCACGTAGATTTTTAACGATATTAGCCCGCGCGCGCGATCGAAAATTTTGGATCGTCGGTCCTATTGCCCTATAGGCGACACATGCCGCAATATTCTATAATTGAGATAGCTTTTAGTTGGCGCCGCAAGCCCGCGGCGCGGCGGTTGTATTTTGGACAGAATCTCACGGCTGCACCAGGCTGCGCAGCGCGTGCAGCGTAAACAAGATTAAGTAAATGACGCTCGTAGAATGATTCCACGTGGGCGCGATCTCGTACTCCACGAGAAGAAAAAAAGAAGAGGAGGAAGAAGAAAATGCGATGCGCGCGTCATTTATCGCGAGATCGTGCGAATAAACACCGAGAATCGTATGTTTGTCATACTCCAAACGTCTCAAGACGCGAATGACGTGCTCCGTCGCGTATCTACACAAACACGAGGCCTTGCCAATCGCATCGCTATATTTACGTGGCCTTTTTATTCGCGCGGTTATTTACCACGCGAACTTAGCATTTCGCTTCGATTGCCGCAACGGCGAAGCAAAGTGCAGTGGAACGTCATTGGACACAGTCGTCAAAACACGTTAAGTCCATCTTCAGAACAGGTAACGATACCGGGCAAGAGTCTTGAGAAGATTGACGCCAATCAAATGATAAAGAATAATGGTAATTTCAATTATTAATTAGCGCATTGAAATATGAAAACACCGTAATAATGCCAAACGTAGACAGGAGTTTGTCGCAAATCTCACAAAGCACCCTGTGTACAAATCCAACGGCACTACCGTGTAATATTGGTTCACGTCACGAGTGACCATTAGCTTAATTTTAAAACGCTTTATATATGTTATACACGGCCCTCATCCGCTTGCCTTCAATTGCCATAATTTTACCGACTATTCTATATGGTCCATTAATCAACTGTGGTTGTCAGCGGAGGCTGATCATGTACACGAATACGGTTTGATTATATCGGTGATGGGCGGGGCACAGGAGAGGGACAATAATCTCCGTAATAACTGGCAAAATACTTTCAAAGTCGCGCCGGAATCGCCGCGTTATTACGAAATTATTTAACGATCGCTGGCAGATGGAAATTATCTTGTCGGGAGATGCGATGTCACAAATAACAAAAAAAAATAACGCGTCACCGAATGGGCGTATTGTCACGCTGTGTGAGTCACGCGGTATTTTCCTAATCAAGTTTCCAATCAAGTTTCTAATCAAGTCACACCACCTGGATTTTATCTTTTGCAGCACACAAGCTACAAATATAGAGCGACAAAATAATTAATTATTTAATGGTCTTTCAACAAGCCTCTGGTTAGTTGATCATTAGTCAATCATTAGTCAATCTTTTTTTTTTAAAAAGTAAGCAACATATTTTCCTATTGATAAATCTTATAAAGTGAGTAGTTGTTGCCTCTCTAGATTTATCTAGGTCTATTCATATCTTATCAGAATTTAACCAATACCATCAATGTCAGTTTTATCAGTTTCCGCGAGAAGTCCCGTCCGTGGCACGCTTACGCCTTTCACCATGATCTGCAATTGTTAAAACTGAAAGATGCCTTTATTATGCAACGCGAGTCAACGAATCCTTTCAAGACGGCTCCCTAGGCCGCGACCGCGCTACTTACACGCCCTATTACGATTCAATGGGCCCCCGAGTAACTTCGTTAAGCGCGATAAAACGCGCCGTGGCAAACTGTGCGCCGTTTATTTTATCATCGAATTCGCGCGATGGCGCGTTCCAGATCCAGGTGAACAAAGGGGCTATTAGCCTCGCGATTTATCCACGCTCCGCTTTGTTGTCCGGTAATTGACGCTGTTCCGAACGCGAACGCGAGCGGACTCCGTTATAAGAAACCCGCCGTCGTCGTCGTCGTCGACCCGCGCCCGGGCGCACGCACGTTTCATGCTTTGTCGATTTCTGCTTTGGAGGGTTACCAGCCCTTCGCCACCCATTTCGACGCTAACGAAGTTGTTCCCAAGACAATACGGACAGAGTTATTCGCAAAATTTCGCGCAAATTGCCGCCGTAATGCCAAACTCGCGTCCATATGGCCCTCCTTTGTCCCCTTTAGTCCTCGTACAAAGACTCGGCCCAGATTTCGTATTAATAGCTCCCCTCGGCATGCACGAATGTCGAGCTAACTAATATGTATCTGATAAAAAGCTTAATTACCTTATTGTTACACTATTCAGAATGTGATACGATACACGTGTTTGCGAATGTTATTTTTCCTACAACTAAAAAGGACAATTTTGCAAAAATTAGAGAACAGAGTGGCAGAAATGCGTGTAACAATTACGCATTTCTTTTATAAATGCGCAGGATATAATTTTGAAAAAGCTTAATTGCACGCTCCAAAGCATACCAGGTTTAATTATTACATGCTACGATGACTAACGAACCTGAAAAAAAAAACATCGTCAAAAAGCTTGAAGTATGCCTTTTCGTCTCGTTCGCTGCGAACAACTCGCGCTGTTTCAGAAAAACAGCGGTCTCCAATGAGAGGGTTCAAAGGGAGAACGGAGAACTCCAACAACGTCGTTGCTCGCCAGATGTTGACTGGACGAAAATGAAACAGTCGTAAAAATCGTGCCTCGTGTACCGACACATCGCGTGTGACGACACTGACGACCCGTATTCGGATTCGTACCGCCTCGCGCGCGTTCTTTGAGGAGGTTTGGAAAACCTGACCCAATTTCGTAGCCCGGCGCCGTCAATTATCGCCACACGTGCACACGTGCGGCCGCGCAGCACTTCGCAACTCTCGTCACGTTGGCCGGGGCTAAAGTCGTATTCCCACCACGTTTAAGCATCAAATGTAACGTTAAACCTCAATTTACATTAAACACACAGGATTAATCGATGAACGACGTTGCTCGTTCTCCGACCGGATGTAAGAAGAAACTGCGCTCTGGTGTGAAGGTGAAGACCGATTACGTAATCGAGATTGAAAGTGAACATTAGAGTCTCGTCGAAGTAAGCCGAAAGACGCTAATGTGAGGTGCTGGGCTGAGGTTTCGCCACGCGGACGTGATGCTTGTTTAGCGTACACATGTTGTCGGAAGTCGTATATTTTTCCGACGGTTTCGCGTCGCGGAGCAGGCGAGAGGACGAGAAACGCGACAAACAGCAGCGACAGGTGGGGCGGCGACGCTTGTTTAAAAGTCGATTCGATTGTTCGGTCATGCGTGCCCGGTTTCGCAAGGCGGAGAAGCAGAGAGGCAGAGAGAGAGAGATAGAGAGATAGAGAGATACGACGGGGGAAGAGGGAGAGAGAAAGGGAGAGATTCTGACATCCCCGCTTAGGACGCATGAAATGAAAATTTTATCGATCGCCGGGAGATATCCCTCTAGCCTGAGCGTAAATTGTGACGCCGCCGTGTAGAAAAGCTTTATACACAGAGCCTCTGCTGCCGGAGCCTTCGCCGGAGTAAATCGGGACGGTAACTCTGCGCACCAAGTACTAAGGATGAGAAAAATATGATCCCGGGTGAGCTTTATAAAATTCCCCGCATGAATATTTAGCAGCGTATTTCAGCGCTGCTGCGAGATGCTACGTAATGAATAAAATAAAAATATTCATATTATTTTTTCCGCGAGTTTTAAACGGCAAAAAGAAACCGACTGCCGCTCGTGTAACGGCGTCAAAACGACATTGCGATCAGAAATCGCTCCGACATTCCCGGATATGATATGCAGATAAAAATATTTTCGGCAGAAATGTCTCCCGCGCGCGACAATACTTCCCGAATACATATCCGTCTTACAACGGTCTCGAATAAAAATACTTTCTCACGCTATATACACGACGTTTCGCAGTTATTGACTCCGTTTTTTTTTTCGCTCGGCACCCTATGTTCATAAAAAGTTGAGCCGGCCTGAGCAGATTACCATAATTTCCCTTGGCTTTCTTGTGCGGGAACACCGAAGCGACTTCGTCGCGCTCTCATTAATTGTTTGAGCCTTGTTTCACCATCGGGCAAAATCTTTTCATTATCCCGTAGCGGACTATAAGCGTCACGAAATAATTGCAAAAATAAACCTCCAAGCCGACGCTACGATCGCGCGGCACTAACTGGGAGTCGGGAAGAAAAAGAAAAAAAAAAGAAAAAAGAAGAAGAAGAAGAAGAAGAGTGGAGACGTCCGAGAGGGATTTACGCGACGTCCACGGTCGAGAAGCCGATTATTGGGAAGAAGGCCTTGTGCTACATTGTGTATCGCGTATATCACTCCCACACGACGTGTATCGTAGCACAGCAGCACCGAACTTCTTTTCACCTAACAGCAGCACTACGAACGTTGGCATTAGCAGAGAGAAGGTCATTATCCTCTTACGCAACGATCATAGAAAATATCTCCTATTAAATTAAGCCTTGCGTGTTGTATTTCATATCGCGAGCAGAGAAGAGCTCGCTCGCTGCGTTAAAAAGTCTTATTGATAATATAATATAATTTAATGATTTAATAATTGATATTTAATATAATAGTATAATTTATTATCAATTAAATTAAAATTACATTTGAACTAAAATTTTCACGACAGACTCTATTATGCATAGCTCGCCGTTAGATAAAGGAATCGAACATTTAGTGGAGAAAGTTTGATTGAATCGCGACTATCGGCAGTACTTCAACTTCAATACTTCAGCTTCTCAACGCCCGACAGACACGCCCGATTTCATCGACTGCTATATCGTAGAGCGAAATGAGAGAGCCAGCCCGACGGTATCGGTTAAATTTATTCGCGCCGTTTGCGAAATCGAGCGCGAGGCAGACGGCCAATGCGAACGGTGGGTATTATCGTAATATCCGAAACGAGTAAAATATGCGTGAAGTGCCGTTGAATTCGATATAGGAAGCGAAATCCGAATTGACGTTATGAGAAGCAGCGATATAACGTTAACTCGCCGGCTAAATTGTAATCGCATAAAATGCAAAACAGTTGTCCGAATGACGTTATTTTACACCGACGTGAATTTGCTGCGCCGCGTATATCGACAATCGTCTCTAGCTTCGGCGATTATATGAAATGCAGCAATTTATTTTTCGTTTAACGACACCCATAGGGATTATTAAAGTGACAGGGATTATTTATTACGCGTGTTTTGTATTGGAAATAAAAAGCTCGAAAGAAGTAAATTAAAGTGTAAAAAATTTTACTTTTTTCTTCGACGCAACCAACACGTGATCCGGCGTTGCCTAATAATATCCAGTTCTTCGAGAGATGTTCTAAAAACTTTTAATATCGTTTACATCGCAAAGAACTTATTCCTACAAATTATACTCATTTCGCCTTTCGAAAAGTGTTGCGTATACAGAACTGTCGTAAGAGAACGAACATGAAAAGAGGAGTTAATGGCAGTCGATTCGTGAAATCGGGCGGCCGTTAATGACGGTAATAATCAGTACGGAGAAGTAACTCCATCGAAGATATGGAGCAACGTGCCAATTACGTGCGGGGGCATAAGCGAGAATTAAAGTGGCATAAAGAAGCGATGAGTTTTTACTGCCTTGCTACGTGACTAAAAAGGAGAAGAACGAACGAACGGAGAGAGAGAGAGAGAGAGAGAGAGAGAGAGGGAGGAAGGAGGCAGAAGTGTCGTAAGAAGCGGAAGGGAATGATAGAATGTGATGTCGCGCATCGCCACCCACGCGGGGTACTAATTGCAATCTACCGCGATACGGCTTAATTAAGATCAACAATTAAGCGGACGGTGTTGGGCACTCGCGCCCGCCGTGTCCGACAATTGGACGTATCCAACAATTAGCGGCTGTTCTCTCTTTACCTTGTCCGACCCTCCCCACGTTTCCCACAGACTAGATTAGTCTGCCGATTAGCCTGCCACACGATCCGAACGATACGAATGTATGCGTCGACGTAGTATGCATAACAATGCAAACCGCGATATGAGCGCCGGGCTCGCGTGTCTGCTGCGAGCAGATGCACGCACAGGGTGTTCCGAAATTCGCGACGTATGAAGCGATTTAAGATCTCTCGCGAAGTAACACGTTTCTCGTACTACTAAATTGCTTCCCCTTCTATTCTTGTTAATACTCGATTTCTAGAACTGTATGTGACGATTGTGTACCAGCGCGCACACACACGCGTACTCGACGGCCGTTTCTAATTAGCCGTTATTACGGGTGTGTCGGTTGTTACACCGGTCGGTAAATCGAAATGTCATAGAGATACCTCGATATTGGCATCTCATTGCTGCAACCAGCGTGCAATGCCTTATCGCGCACTCAAGTGCAAAAGCGGTAAGCAAGATGTTTCGTTTCAAATATCGTTCCGCGTAATTAGAATTGCTGTAAAATAACCAATTCCCTTAATAAAAGAGAAAGTCTTGATTCCAAACTAAAAGCATGAAGCAAAAAGTATATTCTGTATCTTCCACGAATAACCTTTCGCCTTTATTACGAAGTAACCAGTATATACCAGGTATATTTACTCGTAAATTTCATTAATACCAGAAATATTATTATATTTGTATTTAGCAATGCAGTAATATTATCCAGAATTATATATCGTGTAATAAATGCGAGTTTCATTTCGCAATATTTTCTGGAAGCGCTTTACCTCCTAAAACAAACGTCTCGACTTCATTTTTCGAAGCGTTTGCTTCGATAGATAAGAGCGGAAGCAATTGCTTTATTTCATGTGGCTCACGCGCGCGCACGTAGTCTCCAAGCCCCATCGTTTGGAATGTTATCAGAACGACTGTAATAGACAGATCTATTAGAAACGAATCAACTTTATTCAAGTAAAACCCCTTGCTTTATCACTACAATATTATAGAGAAATGATTTGACAAAATGAGCTCTCAATATATTACGTTCATTAACGACGTATAAATTCATATAATATTAAAATATACCACGAGACTCTCGATCGTACATCTTCACCGGGTATATATGTCTGCGGTCGAATTATGTCTATTTCATCATCCATTTGCGAGGTCGCTGATCTCGCTTATATAACGATACGAAAAAAGAAAGACAAACTGCATCTTGGACAACCGAGACATTCCGCGGTCATCGACATTTTTTTTTCAGAACGTGTTTGCCACGATTGTGATAACGTTTACTTTTCAACGTCGCTTATCGGGGAGTAAGCCGGGAAGCATTATATTATTGCAAAACGATAAAAATTTTATATATCGGGTGTTTCGCGCCGCATCGCGTCAATATGTACGTAAGAAAGTGCCTTATATTGACCTGTGTGAAATCGCACGCTCACCGTTTTATTGCGCGTCAACGTCACGTTACATATCGCGGAGGCGGAGAAATATCCCGCTGTATAATGCCTAAAATATATATCCTACTTCTTCGCTGCTACTTATACGAGGATACAATTTCCCCGCATCCTTTTAAGCGAAACGATCAAGCGACCCGACGCTGCGCCCGACCGTGAGACGGCATGGCAGTGCGCCGCGGGTTATGGCACTTGTTTGCCTGGCCTAAAACAACACGTCTTCTCCGCCTGTGAGCAAGAGTGTGCTCGCCGGAGTGTGCCGGCCGGTCTCTCTTATCACACACGCGCGTGCATATCGCGCGTGTGCGTGCGAAATAAGGCGCGCGCGCGAGCGTCGGGCATCAGGGCTCACGCATGAATCTCCGGGAGCCTGGCCAACCCGGCAATTTTACTTGAGCCGCGATTAACGCAAAACACCCCGCTGAATCGCAAAGAGCTAAATGGCATGAAATGATGTATTAACGCGTACTTTGTGCGTAACACGCAAACAAAATGATTTATCGAATATACACGGGCTAAAATTAGATGAGTAAATACTCTCTCTCTCTAAGCGAGGGGAACGAGGGTTATATAAGGCGTAATCAAAATTAGGACTGATCTAATATGTGTGTGAACCATATGTCCCATACATTTTCGACACTCCACACACGATAGTCCGAGAAAAAGTGCGGCCATTTCGAGCGGAGCGGATCAATTATCGCCACCATGGGTCGCTAGACCGAATCGCTCGATAGCGAAGGGCGTGTAAAAAATATCTCTTCTCTTCGGGGAAAACAACACGGTGGCGATGAAGAAATTTAATCTCGTGCAAGATTTATTGCGACCATTGTGGCGCGAAACATCGCGCTAAATCTGGAGTAATCGATGAAGAATTGTGGAGAAAGTGACGGATATCCGCGTGATTTAATGATAAACAGGGTTGACTATAAGGCTCTTTCCGCTAGAAGGGACGGAAAATATGAGCAGCTTTGCGGATCTGCGAAAATTACTGTGAATTTATAAGAGAATGCAATCGATGTGATTGGAAAAAGTTGTAACAAATACGGCATTATTTTCATATTATTTTGTGCAATAAAAATTTAGTTCCATTATAATTTCATTCTTACCGATAGTTAGCATATTCAATAAAATAGCTATCACATTATAAAATATTTTAATATAAATAGTCTCATAAATTCATGCCAGCGTCTAATTTTATGGAGTGTTTTATGCTAAAAGACTGACGCAAGAGTGCTCGAGCAGTCAATTCGAGAATCATCTTATACACTCACGCACACGAAAGTGATTTCTCTGTCATAATTTGCTCGGACTTGTTCAGGCTAGAAATTCCGCTTGCCCATGGCCCAACGAAGGGCCATTCATTCGACAGTGGCGTAGATGTACAAGTCGTTGTCCGTTGCGAGAGAAATCATTATCCCGAAAGAGATAAAACAAAAACACTAATAAATCCTTCTTTTAAATGTCAACCTTGCATTCTCCTAATATATTAAAATCACCGTTACGATTACGCTTCGTCTTAGATAACGTCAAACAAATAAGAGCAAAGTCCTTACTGCAAAGTTCTTTAAGATAAACATGTGCGTCGGAATAATGCATTTATTCATCTAATTTCGACGATTAATAAATATCTAAATAAGACTCGGATGAAAAATATTTCTTCTTCTGACGTATCACCCATGTCTCTTTTTAAAATCAGAGAAAAGCTAGCCCCTCTCTTTGTGTGTCGTTCGGATATTTTACTTTTCAATATCTACGCCACTGCCTTGAAATCGTACGGATCAGCTCGACCGTGTAAACGCGATCCACCGCGACTGAATAATCTAAGGTGCGTCTCTCGGCTACACGTGTCCGCGTTACAACTCCCAAGGACGCCTAAATTCTGTCTCTGTGCGCCGTATTACGCTCGACGAATAACGATTGGCCGATTATTATCGACACAATTCCTCTCTTTCGGCCACTTAAACCTTTGACCTGGGTCGTGCCCAAGTTTTTAATCGCAATTTCGAATACTGGAACCAGTCCAGGACCTATTACTCGTTTACTATCTATTATTTCGGAAGAGAACTATCTGCACTATAGAAGGACAAAGAATGTCTGAAACAGACACTGTTTCTTTTTTGCTGCGATATATGTCACTGTGTTATGCAATAATAAAGAAATATAATATAATAATTATACAATTAATATATTATTATATTAAATAATATAATAATAATGCATTATCGAAATAATCTCTTCTCTACTTTAATCTCCTAAAGTTAGTCGCGTAGAAATAAAATATGTAGATAAGACTTTCCTTTCTATTTGACATTAATATAAATAAAATATGTTAATTAAACACATACAGAGTATACAATACGTTTAAAGTTGATGAGAACATGCAGATATAGCTGATGTCACACAAATAAAAGTGATAATAATGCTCAATACCGCCAGAATGTTTGCGAATTACCCAACGACACGAGCAAACAAATTAATCAGCAGGAAGCGGACATCTTTTTCTCTCCTTGTTGAACCGAGTCACGCGAGTGATCTGTGCTTCGGGGACGTATCTACCGATAACGGCGCGGGCTCCCAAGGTCGTTCGGATAAAATCCGATAATTTAATTCGAGTGATTTGGTCGGTCGATTTTCAGAACGGAATACCCCTTCCTTCCCTCGCTATCTCGTTCGCTCTCTCATATGAACGCTGGACGCCATAGTTGTCGTCTCGAAGAACGTATCTCGACGCGAAGAAAGATACTGCGAATATATAGGGTGATTTCTAACTCGTAAACAATTTATTCTTAACTTTTTCATGATATATTCTTCAAGCTAAAGTATCCGAGAGAATTAAGGTTTTCAATTGAAAATTTTCCCAATAAAAAGAATCTGTGCTCGTTAAGAGACAAAAGAATTCATCATTAAGAATTAAGGGCAGAACTTCTCTAGGACAACTTGTAAAAAAAAAAAAAAAAAGAAGCTGAGAAGAAGGGAGGGAAAATAAACTCAGCTGGGAGGTACAAGAACTGGAAGTTCGGCCCGGAAAAGGGGGAACGACGGAGAGGAGGAGCGCGAGGTCGCGAACAAAGGAAACTTCGCGAGTTCGATGCCCCTTTCTTATCAGTAAATGGCACTGTTATAGTCAAGGCAGCGAGGGTGGCCACCTCATTGGTCGCCGGCGAGGTCGACGTCATCGTATCGATTGCCGGTCTGCCACGTGACAGCCAGACACTTCTCTCTCCCGGGTTTCCCGTTCTCTCGGTCCGTCCTCGTCGTACTTGGGACATCTGTGTCCCACTGGCCGATTCGAGGCCGAGGCACACAAAGAATCTCGACTCCTTGTCTAGAACCAGGAAGCACGCGAGTGCAGTTCTGATTTAGCCGCGAAATTGCGACGAGTCGAGATTCCGGATGGTGTGTTCAAATTATTAATTACAAAAATATCAAATTATTAATTACAAAAATATCAAATTATTAATTACAAAATGGCATTCGTACAATTTGCTGAATAAAACTGGAAAGACTTCTCCCCAGATTTCGGATGACTATAGATAGCAAAATAGTGCATGCAATCGAAGTGTCGTCGATAAGTCTCACTCAATCGCAATTTCACAATTTGACCTCGCTCCGCGAGGCTTGATTGTACCACGAGTTAATCTAACTCAATAGCGAGTATAAATGTAACGCGCGATGTGTGTATAATGCGAATGCGCCGGAATTTCTCCAAGTCGTAAGAAAACGCCAAAGTCGGGCGGACTTTTGTCCGGTGAAACCTTGAATTCTTCCCAATCTGTTTAGGAGTGCCGCTAACTTGACTTCTAATAACAGCCGCGAAATTTCTATTAATATAACCACCAATAAACAACACGTTTTGTATATCAAAATTCTTCCCCTTTCGCCAAATTTCTTGTACAAACCGACGACATTAGTTTACGTAATCGATGAACGGAATTTCATCGCGGTGATGGCAAAATTTATCGCAACAAGTTTGCCCATCAGTAACAAAAAAAAATCGAAGACTCGCTCCCGGTCTTGAACCGTTCGCGTCGAAGAAAGAACCCTCGTCTTTCATTCAGCAAAAGGCTTTTACGTCGCCGTTGTGACGCAAAAAAAAAAAGAAAAAAAAAGAGAGAAGTCGGGAGGAATCTGCCGGGGGACAGGGGGGAAAAAGGAGGCTACACGAACGAGGAGAGCGAAGGCGGCCTATGACCGGACATAAACAACATTGGAAACCAGAACTCCGATCCTCCGAAACCAGTTCCACCGCCTAGAAAACAATTTTACGACGTCGAGGACTCGCCACGCCGATGGAAGAAAGGGAGAAAGGAGAAAAGGAGGAGGGAGGGCGAGCGCGGCGTTTATTTCCGCCTTAGGGAGGGTCTTCCAAGGACGAGCGAAGGAATATGCGTAGATTAAGAAGCATAAAGTCTCTCTGAATATGTAAAATATTCGCAAAAATACGGCGAAAAATATGGTAAATTTACTCCCGTTATGAACAATAGCGCGAAAGTTTCCATTACACACGAGGCGTTTAATGCAAATGTATACAAAAGTATTCAGAAGAATAAAAGGAATACGACGTTTGATGATATTACGTCAATGGTGAGATCATTTCGTTTTTCAACAGGGATTACCATTCTGTTTGTCGACCACGGACCCCACGTAACAGCCGAGGGCTTCCGATTCTCGTAGGACTGGGGGAACTAAAATTCAGAAGGAGCCTGCCGTGCGGAGCAATCGTGACAGGTATATATTTCGACAGAGACAGAGATAACGGACTGCGGGACGAGTGGAGAGATAGAAGAGAAAAAAAAAGAAGATTCGATAACCGTGTATCCCGGCGAGAATACGAGCCACAACTGACGAAACGTATACTCGTCAGACCCGTGCTGAAGGCTACAAGGAGGAGAAAAAGCATCAAGAGAAGAGAAAGGGAGAAGAAAGGGAAGGGAAATCGAATGCGCGCTCGATGGCGATAAAAATACACGAGCCGCGTCTAATATTGTGCAAAGGTAGCCACTTAATTCCGCCTCTTATTCGTCTCTCCCGGCGGAAACGGCGGACCACGAAAATACACCGGAAGCGTGCAAATTTCCAATTTCTCGCGAAAATCAATCCCGGCGACGTTCGATTGCGTAACTTAGTGAGCGACGACGAGGGAAACGTTACAAGTGCGAGAGTAAACGACACGCGAACGCACGTCGACGTCGGTTGTCTGTAATGATGAGGCTGCACGAAGCCGTTAGGGAACTAAGTAGTTGGGTGGTATATATGCATATTTTTTTTTGTTAAGGCTTTTGTAAGGGGTCGTATCAGTGTCACTTAGATACCTGCGGTTACATAATTAGCATCTTTCAGCAACAAAATTAGCAACTTATAAATCAACAACTATGTTGTCGTAGTCGCTAATGGTCTTTTGGGCGATCAACACCCAAGTTGATCACCTTGAATTAAGAGTTTCGCTTTGACGTTAATAAATAAAGACAGCAATGCGTGAAAAGTGCAGAGGATCGAAAAGCGCTGAGTGTGTATTGCATCAGCCAGCAGCGAGTAAATCTCGGCCCCGGTTTCTTATTGCTTGAAAAGATCCGCTGTCTTCGATCGAGCGAGGGAGAACGAAAGGTGTCGATGGAATCGAGGAAGGTGAACCTCAATAACACCGCCTTTTCATAAGAAGCGTTTCAGCCGCGTACCTAAAAGAAGCATTCGACAACGCAGCCAAAATTTCAGAAATTAAAACCGTTAACTCTTGAATTATACATATATACACCTTCTCGCCTTCTCCTTTCTCTTTTATAATTTATCTTATATTTATAGATCTTTATAGATCTTATATTTATAGATCTTATATTTATAGATAAATCAAGTAAGTATCTTTTTACTTTAAAACATTTAATCAATTTTTAATTTCTACCTTCAAAGTATTGGAACTTGAGCAATGCAAAAATAAAAGGTTTTAATTAAAAAGAATAATTTCGTAAACAAACTATAATAAAATTTCAATAAAATTAATTGCATTAAAAATAATTAGGGTTTTTAATAGAATTTAGTTTAAACTAGTCTAATAATAAAATTAGATTATTATATTTGTCACGGATTCTAAGAATTTTACGATAAAAAATGATCGCACGTGATCGAGCTATGAACGTTCTATTGTGGGATGCATGCTCAAGGATGAGACGCTTGTTAATTCGACGTTGAGACTCGGGCTGACGAAAGAGGGATGAAGCTGACGCAAGATCGAGAATACTCATCGAAAATACTTATCTCGCGGTTTACTCCTACGGAGGACAAGTTATGCGAAAACACAGCTGTTTCCTGAAAGCGCGCAATATAGCGGCTCGCAATTTCGTGGCACGCTTGGCGCAGTCGTAAAAATAGACAAAGATGAATATTCACGCCGACTTTGTTTACGAGGAATTCTTAGGGACTTGTAGAAAACAGTTTAAATTCGTAGCTCGGAAACGAGCGCTAATTTAATAGCCGTAAACTATAGCGGACTATTCTTATACTCGCCAATAATTTAATCATCGCATGCGGGACCGACAGACAACAAAGCCAGTCGAGCGTGCGTACAAGATAAATGATGGAATATCGTACACGCAATATACATGTGGAACCTCTGGAAATTATGTATGTGGAGAAAATATAATACACACAAAGGAGAATAAATTGCAGAATTTGTGTTTTTCAGTTTCGCAAGTTACGTAATCGCCACGAACCGTATCAGTTGTCGTATTTTTTTTACGCTGTTACTATAACCGACATCGGAGTTCAAAGCTCGCAAAATAAATATGCCTGTTATGTGAACGCGAAGATTAAATTAGATGATAATCTGATTTGTCACCTGGTTACCAAGTCATCGCGATCGCTTATCAGCCGGGGCACGAAGCGCGAAGAAAAATTGAACGCCAATTACGATTCGAAGTCGATCCCAACTGTTTTCTCATTCGGGCAAAATTAATCCCGTATAAATTAATCACCGCGTACCATTTGGTTAATGGACTGGAATTATCGAGGTTGGCAAGCAAGCGAGACGGAGAAAAAGAAAGAAAAAGAGACATTTAAACTTTATTGGAGCACAGCTCGCAAATGTACTCCTTATATGTACGCTTATATCATTATCGACGATGATACTGGCACATCCCGTAAAAGCACATCGTAAGAATCGTCATGAAAGTCTTGTAAAACTCGCATGTGATTCGCATTCGTCACTGGACCGTCTGAGAATGGAATCGGAGGCTCTAACTTTCAATTCCGAGAATCTCAAAACAGAGCTAATTATATCTCTCTAAATCTGAATTAGTGAAAAGTCATTGGAGTGGCATACTTTAGACTGATGCATCGGTGACTAAGTCACTGACTATTCACTGATACGTCAGTCTAAAATATGCCACTCCAGTGACTTTTCATTAATTCAGATTTAGAAAAAAAGAAATACACATAAATATATTTAAAAAATAGGAATTTTGCGTTTTTCAAGATATTGTGAGACATATTACTTTCATAAAAGGATCCTTTGTCTCCCACTTACTCGCAGTCGCGTTGCCCACTTTTTCTTAACACATGCCAAATTCCTACAGTACTTGGCACATACTGTCTAAAGCTTTAGACAATTATCGCGTTGCATAAGAGCGAAATTAATTATCCGAAGATCAGTCCCGTTAAATAAGAGAGAACAGGCGTTTCTAGAAAAGTTTGTAAGAGAACGATTCGCGCGAAGATGCGGTGACGTTATCTCGACGCGAGATCGACGTGCGATTAATTAGGTAAGACGGGCGAGAGAGAGAGAGAGAGAGAGAGAGAGAAAGAAAGCGAGTAAAAAAAATGCGTAAAGAGGAATACGTTCATCGATGTTAAAAAACTCGAGGCCTGCCGACCAACCGGCAACGTTGTGCGCGATCACGCGACTCTGGCCTTCCGTCTCTCTCTCTCTCTCTCTCTCTCTCTCTCTCTCTCTCTCTCTGACTCTCTCTCTGTTGTTAACGTACCCTCTTTTCTCTCATGTCTATCTCGCTCGGGCGCCGGCGGCCGGCAGGCAGGCCGGCCGGCCGGTTAGCCGCTCTATCGCGCCTTCATGTTATACTCATGTAGGTATGTACTCTGTTTCGGCCGATAAACTGAGTAAGTTTAAGTCTCGATGACTTTTCGAATGCGCGCCGGACGCACGTGCGGCTGGAAGAGAGCCGAAGACAATCGCGAGAGTAACGAGATACCGCACGTTGAGCGCGTCAACAAATATTTATAAGGATGAATTTTAAACCAATACCTTGAGTTAAATAATATTTTGTTATTTTTAACTACCACGTGTTTTGAAATTTACTAATTTAACAAGTAAGAGCAGTGGCGACTTATATAGGAATGGTTAAAAACGACTCAAATTGAGTTTAATTTGATACTACGAATTTAACAGTGCAACATTATTGCGATCTTCTCCGGAGAAGAGAACCGATGACGCAACGGTGGGCGTGTTTTAGAGAGAGAATCACCCTGGATTTATATTAATGTCACGCGAGAGAATTTTTATCGCTCATTTTCAACCCGAAAGTAGCATTCGAAGAGGTATCTCAGATCTCAGGTATTCAGTGTCGTTTAGATTTTAATGTGCGTATACTGCAGGTAAAGAATTTATATATATTTATCAGATGGCAGATCCGAAAAATTGAAGGTGATTTCAAGACTCAAGAGACAGCCTCGAAAAATAGGACGGAATGACGGAATAACGAGGTCAATTACGATGATTACTGATTAATCAGCATTGTAAAACGGTGCCGAAAACAAAATATGTAACGGCCGCGCATGACGAAACAGCGTGATATCTTTCGTAAAGCGGTAGTTTCATCACGCCCCGAGTCGTCTTTATCTAGTTTTAAAGGCATTTACGCGCGACAATTACAGATACACGGTATCGTATACATAAACCACTTCTGTACAAATATTTGAGGTAACATATACGTAAGAAACTTGCGGAACGCGAGATTAGCTTTAGCGCTATACTTAGACCGCGAATGGAAAATGTTTATCAACGAGTGACAAAGTGCTTACAGTATAGGTACATCTCGCGCGGAAAATTCCGAAGAACCGGGAGAAGTCGTTGAGAGTCCGATCGGTCGAACTGTGCTTTCCAAGGGTTCGAAAAGAAGGATCTTTCGATCTCGCAGAAACTTTCCACTTGTTGCGAGCCGCCGCGACAACGCGAGTTGCCCGGCGACCGGCTCGACAACGTTCGCGGGGCGCTCCACGCTCGTTCCGCTCCGATTTTCCGGAGTTCCACCAGAGACAGATACCGCTCTCGAGGCTCGCACTACTCCTCGAGCGGAGAAAAGCGAGAACGGATTTCGAACGGAGGGCCGTCAAATTCGACGGACACTCGCTCGTCCGCCAGGTGACAACGGGGGACGCGGGTCGATACGTCGACGCGCGGCGCGGCGTGGCGCGGCGCCCCGAGCGGAAAGTTCCCCTCGGAAAAGACGAGCGAGGGAAAATGAAAAGAGAGAAAAAGAAAGAAGAAGTGAAAGACTTACGTCATTCGGTCCGATCTGACCCATGCTGCCCATGCTGGTGGCACCGCGATTCGCGATCGTATCTGCCGCCACCGGCTGCGGGTCGTCCTCGTTGGCAATGGGAATCTTGAAGACCTTTCGATAGATACCACTGACGACGAAAGAGACTTCGCGGGCACACCCCGGGGGCTAACGACCGTTTCTGACCCGCGGCTCTCTCTCTATCTATCCCTCTTCCTGGCGAGTCGCGCGACGAGCGACGATCCCGACAATGAGCGAACAAATTATCACCGGCGACACGACGGGCCGGCTTCGGCGCGACACGTCCGTCGATTGTCACTACGAGTAACGTGTACGAGGTGTAACGTAGCGCAGCTACGACCAGTCATAATATATCACAAAGAGGGGTGGGGGGGGGGAGCCGGCTTCTCCCGGAAACTCGGAGACGAGTGGTAGCGACGACGGTGTGTAACAAAGAAAGAGGCGCGTCAACGCGTGTAAACGTACCGAGAGCACAACGGCGAGGCGAGAAAAGATCTCGGGGAAAACGCGAGAGAATCGAGTTAGGTTGAGTATTAACAGGCACGGCCGGTGCGAGCGATGCGAGACGAGACGAGACGAGACGATCCACCCTGGACGAGAGCCGGTTGCTAACTGACGCCGTCGAGCGTCGAGCGGCCGCGATCATCTGACCGGCAGGCCGGGCGTCGGGGAAAGCAGGATGGCGGGGGAATGGGGATGCGAGGATGGCAGATCGCGGCCACACGGGGGATGGTGGAGGCACGCACGCCGGTTTTACGCGGCTGTCATTGGTCGGCGCAGGGCTGTACGACGCTCGACGAGAGTCCCGCGTCGATCTATCGACGGTATTTCGAGAGCGTGTGGCCAGACGGGGACAGATTTTTCGGGGGCTCGACTCTGATTGCGAGTCGACCCCGCTGATTCTAAAAAAAAAACTGTCCCCTCGTTTCTTCCGCCGCCGGGTCTTCTCCCTTCTCGCTTTCTCTTTAATTAATAGGCACCGAGATATTCCGATAAATGTTAATTGAAATTAACCGAAATTTAGTCTCTCCCCCCTCTCTCTCTCTTTTTCCCCTCCCCCCATTCTCTCGAAGCAAAACTAGGAAAAAAAGAAATCAATTAAACCTCGCAGTAATTTCAAATAACATTTATAACAACTACGATCTAAATAAGATTATGGCGTAATAATAAATTATTTTAATTACTTTTGTACCTCTCTCCTACCTTCTTTTTTACTGTCTATATTCTATTCGTACAAAATCAGCGATTTCCTTTGTCTGTTACGTCACTGAACCTTAAATAACCGTGTTTTGAAAGCTTTAATTCGGCTTCGCTTTATTGAACCTTGTAATCCAACCTTCAGAATCTTTATCTTCGACTAACAAATCTCTTCAAGAAATCCAAAACCAAACTTACAAACATTTACGTACATTCCATCCGTAGATACGAGGTAGAAAGATCGGAGATACACTCCTGCGCGCGCAGGCGGCCGGCCTGATCAGCTGATGCCCTAGCAACAGTGATACTAACCGCGCTAAATATATCAGTTGCATCTGGTTATCGGTACAAAGCGAACTCGTAACAACGGCAATAACACGAGAGAGAGAGAGAGAGAGAGAGAGAGAGAAGGATAGTGTTGCTAATGATAACTATAATTTCGTCATACGATTAAATGCATAATCGTCAATGACGTGTATCGCTACAATTTAAGGATGCGAGGGATGACACTTCCTCGCCGGTGAGTCCCTCGTACGAATTTCCGACCGCGATTATAGTTGCGTTGGAACGAATTCCGGCAAATCAAAAAATAATTGACAAAGACATACTCGTGAGAGACACATAAAAAATGAGATATTGCACGTGCTAAAAAAGTTATATTTTACTGTTAAGTTTATTAATAGTTTATATAAACTATAAAATCGATTATACCGATAACAGCTATAATAATACTACAATAAAAATAATATCTTTCCTTTTTCAGAACATTAAATTGCGTAAAGAAAATGTAGTGAGAACTTCGTGAACTTGTAAGCCAAGAGTGATATTATTCAATCTTGCGGCGATTGAGAGAAAGCAGTGATGACACATCAATGTACACTTGTCTTTTTCTTTATAGAAACATGACGTAAATAAATATACTGATACATTTATGTACTTAATATGTTTAGATTATTTTATCAGGTGATAATTTTATTATATCAAAATAGTAGATTACGTTCTTGTAAATACCTCCCCTCCTCGAAGAAGTCACAAGTGTAATCTGACCTGAATAGCTCTCATAAAAATAATTTCTGGACTGCTGATAAGTTATCTCGCACTACCGAACTTACAATTCGCAATCGTGAATAATCTTACTAAAACGCATGTTTCAATACACATTATACTTTCATCATATTTTTGATATTTTTAAACTGTATGATGATTAACATTGCTCATTATCAAATTAATCTACAGATAGTATTATATCTTTCCACAAAAAAAAAAGTAAACACGACACGACTCCGTACTGACTGAACGGAACAAAAATCAGATCTACTTCTTAACTGAGGAACAAAAGTCAGAAGATGAGCGCGTCTGGAAGACGAGTCTTTTCCTTTAGAAGTAGATCCTGAAATTCAATTAAGTAAAGGAAACGTATCATATGACATAACAGGTTCGTGCGTCGTAAATGTTGAGGTCAATGAAACCACATTCCTTCGGGCAGATTGGGGGATCGCAAACGAAATGGCACCGCCATCCGAGACCTCCGATTCCTTCATCCTTTGTCTCCCAAGGACACTGCAAAATGAAGGCAGCGAGGGGCCGACCCTTCATTTCCGCGAGAGCCCTTTAACGAGTCTTTGTTACGCGTACGAAATGTCGTCGCGCGAAACAGAGCAAGAGTGTATATATACAATATATATACATACATATAATACTATATACATACCTACATATATGAATGAGTGGGAGAGGGGGGGAGAGAGAAGAGAGAAACGTGAAATACGTTCATAATCCGTGTGATAAACTACTGCGCAGAGATTATTCGTTTTGCACGTATTCGTTACACGTAAAACGTCACAGAGCGACGTGCACAATATTAAATCACGTCCGATTCGATTGCTGCGCGATCAGCGATTTTACTCTCGAATAATTCCGATAAGTAGCTGCAAACATTACGCGTATAGCTTTCATCAGTTTCGTCCCAGTCGGCTTTCGTCGAAACGCTGCGAAACGCGTCACGCAGACTCGATAAGGAGCCACGAGGGACGACGACCAGGAAAAGGCGCCGTATCCCGAGTTATGCATTAATTATTATCGACGATAACGAACGGATTTTCGCGGAACTGAACGGGGCGGCTATAGCGGCTGCGCGATTTTTCTATTCGGGATCTCGTTAGACGTCATTCGGACGGGACGGACAGGAAGTTCGGTGATTATCGGTCGGCGACGTCGTCGCGTTGTGCATATTGGCGTGTGAAACGCAACACCGAGTCCGACCTTTTCCGCGCTTTCGGACGAAACGATGTGACGAAATGCGGCGACGATAACAGTTCCTTCAACCTGTCTGCCGCGAAACAGGTACTGGCGGTCTCTAGAAAACGTGTTTCGTGTGCCGTGCGGATTGACAGGCTAGATTATTGGATAGATAGACGGATAGATTAGCCGGCCGAAAGAAACCAGCATGAGAGCGTTCCGCGAATTCAGTTCCTTACGGCCGGAGTTACGCCTGTCGGAGCTTCCATCTCGAGATACGAGAGGGGCCCCGGTATCCATTGACAATACATGAACTTAAACTAAATATTACCAGATATATAAATTTTCATATTAAATGTATGTATGTACTATAAGACTTATACAGATATAAACTAATAATAAGAGAGACATGAATTTAATTATAAACTAACATGTCCAATTTATGACGGCCGAATTAACGATTCTTCTCTCTATTTCTTTCACTTTCTACTTTCTTTCTACCTTTCTAGCCACATTCTCCGAATAGTACAGCACTTGCTCAATATACACGAAATGCGTGTACGCTAAAGCATCTGTTCGAATTCGTGGTAAGAATTCCGCTCGACGGTAATCACGATGAGGCACAGAGGCACCGACATTCAGGCGAATGATATTTTAGTCGAGTTCCGTGTGAACTCCCGGTCAATCGCGATTTCCGCGAAGACGAGGACTCCTCTCCCTCTCCCCCTCCCCCCCCCCCCCCCCTCTCTCTCTCTCTCTCTTTCTCTCTTGCTTCGACGCTGTGAGGTTTCTATTATTTTGTATTCCCGGGAGAAGGCGGACGCACACTTTTGGCCGAGGTTAGTATTGGAAGCGCGAAGGGGTCAACGCTCGGGAAAGCGCCTCTCATTACGGCACTGCCATACGATATTGCCAGGCCCGTCGCTTGAATATCCCTGTTCTCCTCATAGTCCTGACGCTCTTACTCCGTGTACATATGTCCATGTATCACATTCTGTTTCCCTTTCTCTCACCCTTTACCTCTATGTATCGCGATCGCCTCTCCTGCTTCCTCGAATGCTCGATCATTTTGCCTCTGTGCACTTACGATAATGAGTTTTGTTTTTTCTAGGTCGCCCTCCAGCCCTTTTCCACGCTCGATTTCATCCCTTACGAATGACAGAGGCTCAATCCGAACAATTCGCCTTTCTGTTTCTCTCTTGTTATTCTGGCTTATGGCATTTATTGAAATGGATGTTGGGTACGACGCTTAACTAAATTGTCTTCTTTTCTTTGTTATTAGCGGGGGGGGGGGGGCGCAATTCAGGGACCAGCAGGACCGATTAATTAAAGTTGTCACATTTTATTTTTACTCTGTACTTTTATAGTGTAATCCGTCAGCATCTTTTTTCGCAAGATTAATACATTTATATTTGTAAAAATAAATAAACAGTAATGCGATTATATTTACTCGTGAAAAATAAATAAACGGACAGGTCTATCTCGACACAATAATACGAGCTTGAAAATATTACCTGTCCACCATCAGATAAAGCAACGGTTACTTATTCATCCAACGTACCAAATGATCAATACCTCTGAAAAAAAGGCGTCTCCACCTCCCTCCTGCTTTCGTGTTAACTGTCAGTCTGTCGTCGGTATCCTCAGGCTGTCATAACATCGCTCTATATCGGTTTATCCCGCTGGGCTGGTCTTTTTTTCCAAACTCGGCACAATCGATTCTTATTATCTCTTGCATTCACCTTTTTATCCTGTTCGCTTTCCCGCCCCATTAGTTTGCTCTAGCCATCTTTCTACTTTCATATCCTCCTCCGAGATATTCTGCCTTCTACACTAAACCTCTCTATCTCGTTTTCTTTTTCTCCTGCACTCTCTCTTTCTCTCTTTTTCTCTTTTACATACACAACGTCCCGTTATAACGGAGCCTGGAGCAGTTCGCTGTTCGGTGTACACGATTAGCTCCTACGAAACCATCGGAAAGTTTTATCTACCGCAATTTGCGATGACTAATAACCGGTTCCACGCTCGAGTGACGAAAATTGCTTTTACCTTGCGCGACGCTTACCATCGACGGAAGACGTTCGCTCAATCGGTCTGTTGGTCAGTAGGCTCGTCCGTAAACCTACATTTCGTCAAGGATATCGCGGACATCCTTTATCTGAGAAAACCTTCTTGAAATAATTATCGGCCTCAGATTATACGTAATTAAAGATAGTTGTCGATGGTAATTAAAAAGGATGGACCGCGATGAAAGGCCTATTTGTTCAGAAATAAAATTATCGCAGTACGAGGCTATTTCTCACGAAACGTCCTGCATTTCATCAGTAACTCATTAAAGTGCGCCATATTTGTTTTCAGCGAATGAATCACGAACGGATCGTGGAATTGCCAATTTTGGACGCGTCGAACACTTCCAGTAGAATTAACATCAAAACAGATAATTCGGAGACAAAGAACCATCTTACGGAAAGGTGCGTTTTTTATCAGCGCATATGTATTCAAATCGTGCGTTTTATTTTTGTTATTCACGCAAAAAGTTGTACGTTATAGCATCCACAGCTATTTCTCGTCACGAGCAAAATATCGTGAATATTCGCGATACGCCAGACGTCGAAAAGCTCTAAGGTCAGCTAGCGAGTAACCAGCGAATCGCGATATGATAGTACAAAATAAATCTGCGTCATCAAATCACGTCCAAGGATTTCAAAATCGAACATCGATAAAAATAATAATACTTAATACCACTAATAATACTTAATAATAATAATTTCCTATTAAACGAAAAAATGAACTTTCTTTAAAACTTATTTTAAAAAGTTTTACATCAGCAAGTACGCGCGCATATTCACGTGAAATCATGGGATTACATAAATTAAACATATATACAGCGTGAAACAAAGCATAAAACGTGGTTCTCCGAAAGTCAGTGGCCAGCAAAATATTATGTATAGTTATGCAAGAAGCGAGTGCGGAGAGTATTTTCGCGATTCTCGTAAATGTGCCGGTATCAAAAGTATGACTCACTGTCGCGATGCATGAATAGTCGCGCGTGTAGACGTAGTTGTGTGACTTGCCTATATCTCGATCCCTCAATGTCCTTGCACGTAATCTTCCGCTAAAAGACACCGATATAAATTGTTTAAGAACGTTTAGCGACTGTGTGAGTCACGTCGCTCTACACTGGAAAACTTTGCGTAACAATGCCAGCGCGTCTGCTCCCGATCGCTAAGCGAAGATCAGACTGTTTTGCATAAGGCCATTCGCGCAGATGTTCTTAAATGGGATCTTAAACATGATTTTTATGATGAAATACCGCAAATTTTCGCCGCAAGAAATTTACGAGTTATTCGAAAACGTATATAACGTCGTAGAAACAGAAAAAGAGAGACAGATGCAGTTTTATCATTTATGTGTGAATTTTTATAGATAATATATTTAATTCTATAACAAGGCTTTAAAATATCAGCGGCAAAAATATGGAAATATCTAATTAAAATATTTTATATCAGAATTGCATTATTTAAAGGAATTTTTTCAAAATCATCACGCAAAGCACCTTGCGACGTCGTGAGCTATAACTATTTTTAGTTTATGTAAATTTAGTCCCGCGGATAATGTCTTTGAAAAAGCTTTTAGCGTATATATACACAATAAATTTAAGATGTAGCAAATTGTTGGCACAAAGAAATAAAATCGCGTAAAAAAAAAAGAAATATTTCGCTGTTATCCTTAAGAACCTTAACAAATTCGGCCTGTAATATTTTTGTCTCCGACATATCTTTATGCTTTTTATCCTCACGATAAACTCGCTAAAATAAAACCGTACGTTGCGCAATATTTTTTATTAGATAAGAAAATATACGAAATGGATCGATCTCCATCAAACGGGCTCATAAAAACCATCGAGCATAAAAGCTCCCTAAAATCGTTCATCCCCAGCACAGTAGGTTGCGTAATTTTTACGACGCCTACTTGGCCAAGGAGCTTACACTGTTTGGGGAGTATCGAATAAATCGATACACAAACTGTTCATTCCTTTGTTTGTCGGGCGAATCTTTCATTAGAATTAAGATCGGAAGTTCTGGGGTTCCTTGTTTACGCTACGAAACACAGATAAATCTTCTCTATTGATGCTGAGTAAATGTTTTTCATTAACGACCAGTGAATACGCAATGAGAAGAAAATCTAAATAAATTATTAATAGATCTGCATGGAAAAACATGGTTGTAAATTTGCTTTTATTTGCGAACATTTTTTTTCCATGTAATATTGCGATATAAATTGAAATGGACGTGTAATGGACGATTGTGCTAGATTGCGCTAGATTATGCTGGAGCCTATTAATATTAAAAGAAAAAACATTAAGTATAAACATGCATTTGTCTCTGTAATCTGAATTATTCAACGGACACTTGAATGATTTGCATTTTATCGAAACGCGTGATATGGGTCAAGCATGATATCACTTCATATCGCGTCTTTTGTCTCGATGTCAATCAAGATATTTCGGAAATTCCACATCACGTCACGCGTTGTCATTAAATTGATAAATTGTGTAGAATTAATAATTATGTAGGAATATATAATATATCGCGTAATACGTAGAAGAATACAGGCCGGGGCGAATGTCAGGGAATAAAATGAGAGAGAATCAAATATATGGGGAATAATATTGGAGTCAAGTTAGAAGAAATCTAGAGATTGGTGCGGCAATTGTTTTAATACCGCCATTTACGTAACATATGTGACATGATAGAACGCTTACTTCGCAGATTAAGAGACTTTCGCAATTTGGGAACCGCTGTCGTGGCGTGAAGCGTGCACATGACAGACGTGCACGTGGCGGAGACACGCGCGCGCGAGGGAAAGTAATGCTGCAGAAGAGAGCCGCGTAGCCATTTCGGGGTTTTCCGGAAGCAGTCAGGGAGGCGAGAGAGAGAGAGAGAGAGAGAGAGAGAGAAGGGAGGGTCGGCGCAATTTTCGACGTTGCCGTCGGAAAACGCGGTCGGTTCGTCTCTTTGTTACGACCGCAATAACGTCACGCTACGCCGAGAGAGCCTCGTATAGACTCACGGCCCGGCTATTTACTGGAATCGTAAAAACGCGAACAAAGGTTCGTTAGCGCTAGTCTGCTGTCTCCTTTTACGCGCGTTACGTAAGGGGGCAGGACAGCGCGGGGAAAGAGGGCGGTATCGTGAGCGAGGGCGACGGATAAACGGATCCTCGCGTTTTCATGCGACGCGAGACTTCCTCTTTGAAATAAAAAAAAAAAAATCCAAATGAATCGTCTATTTGGTGCCTCTTCTTTTTATTTAACGGAGAAAAGAAAGCCACTGCTGATAGACCCCCGTAATGAGCGCGCCGCTTTGTTTCCTCTCGTTCGGCGAGAAAGAACGCGAGCGCTATTGATAACCAGATCCACCAGACAGATCATCACGAATTAACTCGCGAGTTTCTTCGCAGGACAAATTATTTATTTAGGAAGTTCCCACACAAAGAAAAAGATATATAGATTCGAGATTAAGTGATTTAATTCGTGGTTAATTCACGGATCAAATAAAAAACCCCTGGGGAGAAAAATCAATATGGGTGAATCATTCTGTACGATGTCTCATGCATTTGGCTTTGTACTGTTATCGCGGCAATAATCGTTTTTTATAGAGAGTCGCGCACGTTCGCACGACAATCTTTATTTTCTCCGTTAATAACGAGCTCCATTCTCGTTCCCATTTGAGACAATGGACGCTTATTTTGTGGGTTGTCACGTTCATAAAAGATCGAAGTAACCACGAGCTCGGAAAAAAATACAAGACGATTACAACATAGCCGTAAAAGTACAATAAAACGTTCGCGAAAGCGTGAAATTGCTCAAATCGACGCTCCTCCCTGGATTCGTTAAGCGCAACGATTAAAATAAGGAAAATCAAAACTGGTTTACCGCTTGCAATTATGTACGGCGCAAGATCGTTGCATCAATTTTACGCCGCGATGCATAGTTAGCTGCAGGTGCAACGATCTGACACATATACTGATATGATTCACCCATGACTAATACAAAAAGAAGAAGCGATAAGTCCATTGAACGGAGAAAGACAATAGAATCATGTTTACGCACATTATTTACACTCGATTTTTACAACCAATATTTACGATAAAGCAACTCATGCCTTATCAATTCGAGAGCGTCGGATTTATTGTATTTTTTTTCAGATTATTTTATAGCTTTTTAGAATGCAAAGAGATACGTTAGGTCAGGAATAAAACGTCGCGGCCTGAACTGGCGTGAATTAACTGAGGATCTAGTCGTCACGTCGCAAAACGAAGCCTGCAGTGTCGGTTATGCCCGTTACCGTCAGTCAAAGTGTTAAATGATGGATTCTCCTCAGTTCTCGAGACGAGAGGTATTGTTCGGAGAAAGTGTAACATCGCATGTTACTCCGCACTGAAGAGATCTCACAGCCTTCCGCTCTCTTACACCAAGGGGGCGTAGCTCAGATGGTAGAGCGCTCGCTTAGCATGCGAGAGGTACCGGGATCGATACCCGGCGCCTCCAGAACTCCTTTTGCCGACTGGAAAAGCAAACTGAGAACCGTGCAAGAGGTATAAAAAAAAATCCCTATCGTATAAACGACAAGATTTTTTTTATCCTATTGCATGAACATTTAAAACGTTTTCGACTGGAAAAGCAAAGTAAGCATGCAACAGATACAAAAAACGATACAAAAGATATAAAAAAATCTCTATTACATAAAAGTCAAGATTTTTTTTATCCTGTTGCATAAATATTTAAAACATTTTCGACTGGAAGAGCAAATAAACGCAAAAGATATAAAAAAAAATATATAAAAAAGTCCCTATCGCATGAAAGCCAAGATTTTTTTTTTAATATTCTGCTGTATGAACATTTAAAACGTTTTCGATAACAAGCGAGAATAAGTTCCCGCAATTTTGGATATCGTCGTAACGAAGACGATAATCTGATCGCCGGTGAATGGCACAATTCGAATTTCCTCCTGCAAAGCCGAAGAGAGGTGTGTGTGTGTACGCGCAGAGGTACCGTAGCGCAGAGAGATGCAGTAACGGTACAATATAATTCCACGAGATTGCGGGCATCACCGACCACATTGCAGGTACGCGATCCACGGATGTGATTCCCTCCGGCGAACTTTTACAACAATGCATACGCCGGCCTGATAAAGCGGGGAGATATCCGTGTCAACTCGATGCGCTGGGCTGCCGATCGTTTTCACTCGCGCGCTTTAACGAAAACGTCCGACAACATTTCTTGTTGTGCGCCGAACGTATATACTACATATTATCGTCGTATCTCTATTGACGACAGAAGTCGCGAGGATGAACGTCGAAAATAAACGTGATTCTTGGTGCACATTCGCGTGAGACAAAAAGCGTTATCGCCTCTCAATATTTCGCTCAATCATCCTGATCGTACGATACATCTCCCGCTTATCGCGCTTACAAAATTAACATAATCAACAATTCATAACAATTCAAATTAGACATTCAACAAAATTAAAAAAAAATTCAAGATGACGCAAAAATTAAAAAAAAATTAAACGAATATATTTCTGGAAGTTACTATAAATTTAAAAATTACAATTAAATTTTGGAATACGATGAGAAAGATGACGCGACGATATAAATCGCCGTTCAACGTGACATTTAGTTTTAAAATTCTTTTTGTCGGAGACACTGTCTGAGTGTATGTGACGGCGGTCACCGTGTCATTGCATAATGTTGCCAGAATTGCAAGTAGGGCTTTGTCACGGTGTTTACGAGCAGCGGCGGGCGATTTCCGACAAAAGTCCTCGGAAAAAAACCGAGAGATTTGCGATTGTCCTGATTGCATCGACGCGACGACGCCTCAATACACGAATGGGGGATGTTCCGATCGAAGATAATTTTTCAATGTAGTCGCAGTCTATCCAAGTCTATCTAATGTATCTTGACGGGCCGGCTCTTAAATAACTGCTTGCATAACGTTACGCGTATACACACCTCGCGAGCTAGCAGGTATCTATAATCTGTTTACGATCGTCTCCCGACGGTTTAATTGCTGCACTTCGGCTCCGATAATGAGCCGCAGCATTGTTGTGACACCTGATAATATAATTTGCAGATAAACGCGAAGACGAGCAGTCAGGCTGCCTGCTTGTGCAGCGTTACTTTGGAATGCAACTGTGCAAACTCCGCGCGAATCTACGATCGTTCGCTTTATGCACGCACTCTCCACCGTAAATTACCTAACATTTTCAGAATTTTAATACGGACGTTCGTTTACGTTCCAAATGAACTAAGAATCGAGAAATTTCTGCCATACGTTTTACGAAACACGATTGCTGAAAACTGAAAATGATTTATCTATATTAACAAAATTTCATTAAACGTTACATTTTTCGTAAGTTCGTAATTTCGCTTTGCTGACGCATTTTAGTAATTATATTTTTAATTCTTTGTAAAATTGAAAAATTGAAAAATAAATTCCTTTATTTATTTACAGTCCTGAAATGTATTTTGCTGTGAACTTTATTCTATTTTCATATCAATTACAATTAAAAGATTATTCGTATTTAGATACCTTCTTGCAAAAAAAGTTTAGATTGTTATTAAATGCATCTATTATGAAGCGTTCTGTACAAAGATCATATGCATATTGCGTATCAAGTTTTTAAAAACATGTTAGTGCATGTTGCAATAATCCAAGCAGTTAAATATGCGTTGCAGCGAAAAAAGAAGAAATAATCGCCCCCAAATTATGTGGAAAACACGATAAGCAGTTTGGTCGTAGGCCAGGCTCGAGTGACGCAAATCGGACTGCACACGATGCTCGAAAAACAGGGTGTGTCGCGATATAATGTCATAACTTTAAGATTCAATATTCGCAAAGTGACGCCAGGTAAAAATCGCGAATGTGAGTCTCAAACGTTACGGAGACAGATATATTTTTGAATCTAAGAAAAAAAACAAAGCAATTACGAGCAATGTGAGATAAAATAATGATCTTAACAGGCCTAACTGATAAAGAGCTACGTTCTCACCGAGCATTTAGCGATAAATATGGTTGTCTGATTCTCACATCTCACGTTGTTATTGAATGCGATATTAATGGCAAACAAACAAGGCATACAGCATAGCGTTAAATGTGCGGGCTCTGTTATCAGTTATGCGTTTATATCGATTAATACCACTGTATGTACAATGGCTCCTGTTTTGAAGAATCTACGAGCATTACGTAATTCCGTAAATTACCCGAAGCCCGATGTTTTCACATAACGTGTTTAACGTGGAATCGCCGCGGGAATTGGATAGCTAAAATCGCGAGACACTTTGTGCGAAGGCGAGAAAAAGGAGAAGACCGTCGCCGCACCTTGCAACTCGATTAACAAACGCCCCGGAGTTATCTGCACGTCGCTTCGAGGTTTCCACTCGCGCAATTCGGCGCAAACAAGCGCCTCGCGAGTCTGTAAACAGAGACCCCGAGAAAGAGAAAGAGATAGAAAGGGAGAGAGAAGCTGAGTGAGAGAGAGGGGGGGAGGGGGAGAGAGAGGAAGAGAGAGAGAGAGAGAGAGATATTGAGCAGCAAAGCAGAGAAGGCGGAAGAAAAGGAGGAAAAGTTGGCGGAGGAGTTTGCGTTGTCAAGTTTTCCGGGCTTTATTTTCCGCGCTCCGCCGGCGAAACTCCCAGGAATTTCACTCGTACCATTTTCTTCCGACAATGCCGCCCATGCCGCTTGCGCAAAAGGCTGGTTAACGAGAAAACTTGCGTTCTCTCCCCCGGGGAAGCAGGGTGTAGGGGGAAGGTTCGCCAACAAAATCCTCGACGAGCTTTCTGTTGTTCGTTTATCATAGTTATGTCAGTCTACCCGAATTATCAAACACCGAAAATTATACATATATGTAAATATAAATATATAACTTTCGATATTGTACACATGATTCTTCTACGGCAATACGCAATTTTTTAGACGTTTATTCACACGTCAGAAGATTGTTTAATAGTCAATAAACCGGCATTGCCCCAAGCATATTTTTTTCGTGATTACTGAAAAATAAGCTAAGAAAAACGGTTGTTTTTTAATGATGAGATAATTTTATGCTAAATCAAAGGGGTTCGGAATTAAAGCACCATTTTTTTTAGACATATAACGATAAAATCCTGAAGCAAGATTAAGAAAAAAATTCTAGACTATTCGAAGCGTTTGTAGATGAAAGAAAATGGAGCAACCCTTGGCGACGCCCTAAGTAAAAGTCGTCGTCGAAATCGGCGGACAATCAAACCGGCAGTCGCGATTTCCACGTTGCGACAACGAGACGCTGTGTAGCGCATCCTAATCGTCGTATTTCTTTCCCCCTCGTATGCGCGCGTACGCTTTTGCTTCCGAAGCGCGCGGGGCATCATCGGCGAATCAATGGCGGGCGGCTCGTAACAGCGGCTCTCCGACTTTTATGCGCCGATAAATTAAGGGAAACTCGCCTGAGAAGAACGCGTCAGAGTGTACGGGACGAGGGGGAGAAAAGTCGGATACGCATCTCCGTGTGTCTTTTCCGTGGAAGCGTGAAGAACGCGGGGTGACGAGAACGTCAGCGGTTGGATGTTGGGTCGTAAAACCGGAGCTGTATCAACAATGTATTTTTCTTTCCCCCTCGCCGAAAGGGCCGCGCCCGGCCCGGCCCGGTTCCCCCTCGGCCGGCGCGCGATCAATGATCTATCGCGATCACACAGCCGCGCGCGGACGAATTTTATATCGCGATAAATTAGTCGAATTGCGCGCGCGGAGCCGAGGGTATCCGCACGAAATTAAATCGGGCCTCGTACTATATTCCGTTGAGCTATAAAACCTACGGACGAAAATGTCTCTAGGGATTTATATGTATATAGCTTATAAGAGAGAGAGGCATATACGTGCGTTTTATAGGCTCTATCTAGCCGGCGTATAGGAGGGCTGTCGCGTTAAATTATAAATTCGGTCAAACAATGGCAACGATAAAGTCGCCGAGAAATTATATTGCTCCGAGATTCGGCGAGATTAGAAATTTATTTCTACTTCTAATCGTGCGAGACACATACGCGCTCTGTCGCAGATTTATCGGACGTTTCTTCGGTCGGATAAAAATAAAATAGTATATAAAGAATACTATGAAACTTAAAGAAACGTTAATTTTAAATATTGACGAAAGAAATGTACTCAATAAGGGAAATCCTACAACTGTAGAATGATTCACATAAAAATGACGTATGGCACACACTCGAGTAATCTTTCGTAATCGCATAGACCATAAAATCGATCTTGGTAAAAAATCCAGGAGCATATAGAATTACCTCGATGCAACGATAAACCCTGCGCGGTATTATCCACTCAAGAAATCATCGTGGGACTCGAGCGACAGGGATAGATTTTATTTTCTGACAGATTAGTACCTGCATTACGACAGACAGAGAGAGAAGAAAGGAAATCGAGGGACCGGTTAGGTAAAATCTTGGGAGCGTCCCTTCGCCGGGCCCGGCCGGGGCGACGAAGGACGAAGTCAAGCACCTTGAAGCAGGGCGAGGACGGGAGAACGTGATGGTCGCTCATGTGTCAACGGTGTAATAAGGGTCTCCCGAAAAGCGGGGGGGACGCGTCCGAAATTGCGTACCTCGCGCTGGTAATAACACCCCGGCAGCCAACCTCGAAAAGGAATTTAATCGGTCTGCTTTCGTTTACGGCGCATAAAAACCGGAGGGAACCGGCCGTCGTCTTACGATTCGCGTTACGCTTCCGAATGTAAACAGGCGAGCATCGTAGCACTTCCCGGCCAAGGAGAGACACGTTGATAAATAAGTTTCATTGTTCCGTCAGGCCCCCCGATTATTCTCGCTACGCATGAGTCGCACGAGCAATACATTGTCGCTTAATGTTTGACATTGATGACAGCTTCGCGCGAGGGTTCGGAGCAAATTTAGAATCCACCTAAGAAAAAAATTTTTAAATAGAAAAAATTTTAAGACTGTATTTTTATGTCGCGAGTTAATTTTAAACTATTCGCCGTCTCTATTTGCAAGATCTTTTCTAGAAAATATTTTCTTTGTTCACCGCTGAAGATAAGAAGCTATTCCGGGATTATTGTTCCTTTATGTTGATCCGACTCCACTCTTATCTTCGATACGATTTATAAATCAGCAGTGGTCGATGACAAATAACAGAATCAACCTGCTATCGTCAATTCTTCTTTCTCCAAGGAAATAACACGTTCCCGTAGAGTTGCTAAAAGCTCGCGTTAAACAGCGCCGGGAGAGTATCAAAATAAACAGCTAGCTCTAGCTACATCGTGAAAAGATCTCCCCATATATCAATCCGAACCGAGAAAAACCCGACATCACGCTCGAGAGCACTTCCACCTCGATGTTGAGTTGAACGAATAAACGTCAACGTGAATACGCGGTATGCGACGTAAAAGCCGCGTGATTTCCACCTCTAGCGTAAGTTGAGCTGCGAAAAAAAGAAAGCGAGAGAGAGAGAGAGAGAGAGAGAGAGAGAGGAAAAAATAAATTCAATGTCCAATACGACCACCATGCAGCCACCCTTCGTTTCCGTTCCTTTGTGCGCGGCAGAGATCGCGTTAGGCATGGTAGCGCGCGCGACGTTTTCCTCCTCGTACGAAAAACATAAAGAGCGCTTACCAAGCCCTGTAAGGGCGCGGCCTGAGTCGTGACTGGCACATGTTACGCGATATACGCCGGGGAGGGTGGCACGCAAGGAAAAATCAAGAACCAAGGGGGGAAAATTGTTTGCAGATGAATAAGGCATCCTGTCGAAGTCTCTCGCTGCATCGCGATAATGACGCCGGATAAGAATGCAGCGGGAGCTGCATTGGCGCACGTCGCCGAGGTAGTTGGCCGCGTAAGGTTAACAGTATTTCAAGTATCTAGACAATAATCCGTAATGAAGCGAACGGCGGAGGCTGCGACGAATGCGAATAATTTCGCGCGGCGCTCTCGAAGAACGCCCGACGTCCATGTGCATTTCCGGCATTTACGGTCTCGAATCGGGCTCGCTCTCGAGGCGCTCGACTGAATCCCGTCATCGTTTTCCTCCACAAGCCCTCTAATTATCTGAACGACTACGATTAAGGACAGTTAACCGCAGACACGCCTGGCCTTTCCATTCCCTTTGCCCATTCTCTCTCGTCGAAGCAGCGAGAGAGAACATTGTTCCAACGTAGTGTCTCTTATCTTCTTCATCAAAGTCCATAATCTACTTCTCTTCCGAAATTTCAATTGGATCTTTTCAATATTCAACTTTAGGTACTTCCATAATTTAAATTTTGAATTAAATGCCGTTCGGAAGCAAATGAAGATTAAAGTTTCATTATTTCGTCGCACTTCTGAAACTTGATTTATAGATTTTGAACCATTCACAATGCAGAAACAATCGCTATTATGGTATTTTAACGAAGTAAAACATCTTTCGGCTATATGCCAAGAGATTGGTGGCAACGCGCCGAATTCTGGACACTACAATGAGCAGTTGAATCAACGCGGCCTTGCGTTTGCGTGGTTCATAGAATTTCGGATATGCTAATTATGGGATAGGTACCAAGGTTTCGTTGAGTAATATCCGATTCAGCGCGTAGAACAGAAAAGAGAAGAGGAGAGGAAGAAACAGCGGCGCGGCGAAGAGTGCGGAATCATTGTCGAAGATCGGTAAACAAGCCTGGTTTATCGGTGGTCTGATGCAACGCGGAAGTGCGTTTCATCACTCGCGTCAAATGGAGCGTACAACAACATGGATAGATTACTCGGTAACTGTCGCGTTTTTCCGAACTAAAAGCCAGATAATGATCCGGCAATACGGGCTGAGACACCCTCTAAAGTCCCTTTGTTCTCAGGAGCTGACGGTGACTCACTCGAGTATTGACGATAAGAACGGGTGAATTAAATCTCCTTGCGCGATAAGGTTGCGTGAATACACGTTTTCAACCCTGCATGTTTGCGCGCGCATGTATGTCTATGTATGTGTAAGTATCGTTTGGAAAAACGATACTTCGATATGGAACAGTCATTCTGTCAACGGATCTGATCTTCCTTTGTGTTATATTTTTCCAGAATATTTTAATTTAAATTTCAAAGCACATATCAAAGCGTGAATCAGCTAAGTAATATATCTTTTAAGAAATGGGGAGCAAGATAAATGTGTTGATAGCTAGCTTGTATGAAATATACGTTACGGTACAGCGAAAGAGAACACTTTGAGTTCAACGTGCTCTATAAAGAGTTCCCTCCCTTTCTTTTCTATAACAGAATGTATACGTGTCAGAGAAACTTGATACTTTTGAGAGAATAGCGATCGATTCAAAAACTTTTATTGATAGCGTAGCATATAAACAAAAATTGAACTTTGTATTTTTAACGTGTATTATATAGTATTTAATGGATAGAGAGTCAACAAAAATACACTACATATTTCTTCGCGTAATCGCCGTATGCTAAAAAAAAAAAAAAAAAAAAGAAAAATTCTAACTAAAAGGAAACTCCATGAAATGTTAGAAACGTGAAACTCAGCCTCAAGCTGAAATTGTAATGCAGGCCTGAGGAAAATCGTGATCATTAGACAATTTTTATCTCCCGCGCTTTCTGCTTCTTTTCTTGCCTCTGCCTCTGCCCTTCGAGTAGTTTCCTTCAAAATTCCGCGCAAAGTTCTTGTTCAACGCAAAGTCTTGTCTGTATAAAGTTATTTCTTGTTCTCGTCTCCAAAATGCATAAAGCTGCAGTTAGCTAACGCCGTAAAATAAACTGCGAAACCAACATAAAAAAGTCACTAAGAAAAGGCGAAAGATGCTCTTCAGAATTATCTTTGAACAATGGCCACTTGAAGCTAGAAATAGTTCAATGTCGCGCGTAAATTGACACCTTAAAACGTTTTTGCGATACGCTTATGCACTCGGGTAAAAGTGCAGACTTTAAACGTTTCTTTTTTTTTTAGACATGTGAACCTACTTACCGCGATAATATAATTGCTCGCGATAACGGATGTAAATAGACGATGGAAAATGGACGATCGAAATCAAATTAACGTACCATTATTTATTGCCGCCATTTACCATAATACCGCGACTACTGATGCGATTAGTAATTAACAAACAGTCTTTTTTTCTCGAGAAAAGAATAAGATTCGCACGCGTGTCTGTATGTGTGTGTGCGAAGCGAAACGAGGAGCTATCGAATTAATATCAGGATAATGATTTATGTTAAATGCGCGCGTGCAACTCATTAAATCCACGCGAGCAGACGGGAACCATAACGCTAATTAAATGGAGAATTCCAGGGCGCTGTTGCTAGTACATACGTGTACACGCATGCACCGGCTGCAGTCACACGGAACAAAGAGCCTCTGTGCGAAGGCTCGGGCCGGTAACAGAGAGCAACGAGTCCCCGATTACGAGCGGGAGTGATGATGAAGTCACTCGGCAAAACTGGTCGCCGGCACCCAATAGCTAAACTCGGCAGCGAGCCTTGACGGAAAACGCAATAAAATTAACAGACAATTCTATTCGTGGATCACGCGAGCGCGCTTAGAAATCGCCTCGATCGTCAAGAATCCGCGGTTTACGCGATGAATAATCGACAAAAATATCGTTAAAAAATTCACATTTTCCCGTGTATATACGGCAACTCGCGATAACTGATCGTTCACGCGATAAATTATAAGTAATTGCCATCCAACAATTGCCTTATAAATTAATAGGATTATATAAGGAACAGAGACGGCCGAGATCGCGCGGTTGCAATCATCATCGGAGTGTAGAAAACATTATATAATAAAACATACATTATTCTATTTTTATGACATCACAAGTCATGCTTTTTATATATATGAATAAATCAGTACAGAATTGCATTTTATCAGTATACGTATATATATATATATATATATCGTGTGGTTTATATTTAAATTTATAATATAGGCATTATTACCTTTAGATAACCTTTGCATAAATCTTATTAATTATTCTTAGCTGCCTGTATGTAAATCACATTTGATCTTCAACTTAGATCTCCTCATGACGTTAATCGGTAAAATTACTTTAATAAATAATCAAGAAGTGCTACACACAGAAAAATATCGTTCTATAGCCAAGAAAAGCAATTACTCATTTTATTTTATTTGGTTTGAGTAACAGTTTTCTTTAACAAAGAATATTTTCTTAATATTAGTTTCTTAATATACTCATCATAAATATTAGAAAAGCTTATCATCATGTGCTTAAAAGAAGAATTTATTCTTCTTTCAAGTATATTCCGAAACTTTATCTAAGAAAAGCAACATAAGCTTGATTTGAATATTTACTGATTTTTTAGGTAAAAATATGAAATACTTGGCTGTAGAACGACATTCTTCTAGGTTAGGAGGTTTTCGTGCGCGGTCCGGAGGGGTACAGTTTAGAATATTGAAATTCCTGTCATCAGGTGGACTTGAACCCGGTTCCTCGTGGTTATGAGTCTGATACTTTATCACTAGGCCACATCTCTGATTATATTTTTAGTGCTGCAGTATCTAGTTTTGACAGAAAGTGATTAATTAATTTCAAGTATATTCTGTAAACTTTATCTAAGAAAAGCCACATAAGCTTGATTTGAATATTTACTGATTCTTTAGGTAAGATTATGAAATACTTGAAATCAATAAATTACTTCTGTGAAAACTAGATACTGCAACACTAAGAATATAATCAGAGATGTGGCCTAGTGATAAAGTGTCAAACTCATAACCACGAGGAACCGGGTTCAAGTCCACCTGAAGACAGGAATTTTTATATTCTAAACTGTAAGTACTACCCCTCCGCACCGCGCACGAAAACCTCCTAACCTACATTCCACTTAGGAACTAAAGAATTAAAGAAAATTAAAAAAATAAGAATAATATTAATTGTAATCATCAAGAATACAAATTCTTTTTTGAAGTAAACGATTATTCTAGATGAATAAAATTTTTACTTGATTCAAATAACGGATAAACTTCTCTCAAGAAAATGTAATATCTTTATTGAAGTATATGCTTCTCTTCCGTGGACTCTATATTGTAAGTAAACAAAATGTTCGTATTAATTTAATATTCTTGTTTCAAGTACTAAACTTGCTAAGATCTAGAATATGTTTTGAGTAAATGTGATACTTATGACGACTTTATGGTAGATTTGCTCATATATGAACTTATCAAATACTTGAATCAAGTAATATTAACTTGCAGGTAGTTTATATTTTTCTGTGTGTATATGTGAAGGAGAAGAAAATTTCTTTATTTCGTCTAATCTGGTTGTTTGGTTGTTTTCGAAAAGAAAATCAAAACACAGAATAATTTACTGTTTGTCATCAACAGATAAGAAAGATTAATATTTAAACTGAAAATCATCGAAAGAAAGATGGGTAATTGATTGATTTTTATTCCCGATAACGCGTTCCAAGTGCTGGCGTTCTCCAAGCGACCTCTACCAAGTTAATCTTTCTTCCAACCGTCTTTGAAAATTTCATTCCAGATTCTTTATGCACGAGGAGACAGGAAACAGCTGGGACTCTCTTTAAAGCTAGCATTTTCGAACCTTTTTACAAAGTACTCTCGCATAAAGTAATATTTCATCCGAGCAGAGTTCTGTCAATAATGAAAAGTTTTGTACACGCCAATTCGCAAATAACCGCACGGACAATTCTTCGAGCTTTGCAATATATAGCTTTCCTCGATAATAAACTTTTAATAATACAGCTCCTCATAAGAGTTTATAAATTAGCATTCTATATAGATATTCACTGCCAGTAAAAATCTATACGTCACATACACCATACATTTTCAGCACTGGCAGTGAATATCGAAACGCAGCCATAGAAAACTGATATTTTTTCTCGTTTAATGACAAATGAATATCGTTAAAGTCACTTTCCATGATACCAGATCTTAAATGGATTTGCAGTATTTCCTGTCCTTTCGTTACGCGCGACGAGACGAAGGGAACGTCGACTTTGCTAATGAATCATCGCTATCGCGCGAGCGCGAGATGCTAAAGAATAAAAAAGCGAGGCAACATCCGGATGGAAGAAGATCGCCGGCTTTCCCTGCCGGCTTGAAAACGTTCATTCCTACGACGCGAACCAGAAAAATAATTAATACCTGGAAGCAATATTTTATTTCATTCGCACGGCTGTTACACACCAGCGACCACGCGCGAAGGTCCCCTCGTTAATAGCGGAAGTGTCAAGTCGATTAATCTTGTCGTCGTAACGTAGCCGCGACACTTCCTGCTCTCCGTCCGTGTCGATTTACAGCTTTCATTGTCGAACGAATTGGTTCTAACGTCGGAGGATGACCAGCCAGATGATACGCGCGAGTGAAATATAACATGCCGGTGTGTAACATCGGCCGTCCATGTTTGACAGAATAATCCATAGTTGGATAGTGAAAGTGTCATTTTACGCGAGCACGCCCAATAATAAAAAAAATAAAATAACCTAAAAATGTTGCCACCTCAAAAATCTGCCAATTCAATATTTTCAGAATATGGATACCTACAATTTGTCAGCTATTGCAGTATTCGCGTTTTTTCCCCGGTAATTTCTTAAAAATGAAAACTACAGACATTCCATTTGCGTCGAAAAATACAAGTAATGACAGTGATTTTTGTATTTTAATTAGCAAATTACGTCTAAAGCGATTGTCGAACTACGATTAAATATGTATTCGTTAGGATACGTGGTCAAGGTATATTCCCATCGTAAATAGAATTAACATTTGAGAGCAATTACATTAAAATAATAAGGAAGCGGAATCCCACCCCCTTTCCCTTCCGAAACATAATACGAAATTAATCCACGATTTTTCCACGGTAGACACCAACTTTGCCAGAGTGGAACGCTGGTAATGTGAACCAAAGAGAAGCGAATGCATTTCCCGCTGTCATTTAATTAGTCATGGTTCACACTCGCGCGGATGAGGAGCAGATAAAAGCGACAAGGTTACTTGAAATCCAGTCCGACCAAGCGGACGTCAGTGAGGGTGATTAACAATAGCTAATTAGAATTCTTTCCATGTCCCTTATACTCCCCGCGCGCCGCGCATCAACGATTGCGCGTTGCACACAAAAAAAAGGAGATAAGGGTGAGCTAATTCACGAGTATTTTCCTTTGTTTTCACAAAACACGACCGATAGTCGGCAGATAGTCGTAAACAACAACCGGGAGTCAGAATTTGTGATCGCGGAACTCGTTAATTCCATCAAATCTACGATGCCAGTTTACATAATGCGCATTTGCATATCACCGAGACGGAACGCGTGGGCTATTTTGCCGCGGAGATTTCATGTAGATTCGACCGACTCGGAAAACATCGAATCGGCGATCAATATCGCGAGAACGTATCAGTATGATGAAATATTTGTTCCCTGTTATAAAACACATTCATGCGATACACGCGTGTACATTAAGACACTTTACCTATCTTTTAGCGTCTAGGCGAGCGATTGGATGAACGATTTGCCGCTAAAAATTGAATCGGTACAAAGATACCGAAGACGCTTATCTAATTTTTAGAGACGATCAAGGTTCAATAACCATTTCGATGATTATTCTACATAATTTTACAATTATATAAAAGAGTAGAGTATTGCCAGAGTCAGAAAAATATATAAAGACGCGAAACTAATTTATTTTTTATTTGGTTTTTATCGCGTTCTGCAAAATTTCATAATAACTACAACTTCTTCAGCACAAAGAATTAAAAATAAAGATACAATCATCTCTGATATACATCTATGTGCAGCCCGCAAAATGTGCCAAGTTACTTGAGTAATAAAATATTATTTCAAGAAAATAACAATGTTATTACGTAAAATTATCAAATACAAGCAATTTCAAGATCAAGCCGAAACGCAGGATGCTTTGAAAGCCTCGCGGAAAAAACCACTTCGAACTTGCGTTTCGAGTTACCGACGTCTAGACGTCTAGACCATTAGCAGATTGAATCGATACAAACTATCTCGACAAGGTATTATCCGATTATCCAGCCTCGATAAGCAACGATTCTCTGATAAAAAAAAAAAACGCACGGCATGTGTGTCACATGTCACATTCCTGCATGACATTCGACGATTTTCTGTCCTGTTTAACGAAATTAATATCGCGAATACCGCGTCGCATTTTCTTAATAGCGTTTTAACGAAATGAACACTTATAACGCTATTACCTTAGCGGTTGTGCGCTAATGTTTACGCAGACGTGTCTAAGATATTCACGCCTGGAGCACTTAGAACAAGACAAAGAAAAGTGGGGAAACGAGCGTCACTTACACCGGAGATATAATTATACATCGAACGAAGGCCGAACAGTCAGATAATCGCGCCAGCATTGTACAGCGGTAATCAGCGTGTAATAATATTATACGAGCGGTTAATCGCGGAAGGGAGTCACCCACAGTCGGAACTAGCAATTAGGTCTTTGAACGTTTGTCGTTGACTGTGTTCTGTCGTCAGCAAACGAACGTTTTGCCTGACGAGAAAAAAGAATTTATCAATTACGAATATACTATATATGTGCAATGTGCATTCAATGATATTTCTTTTAGTAACGGTAGTCAATAATGGTCTGTCATATTAATTACATATTAAAGATATTTAAAGAATGCAACAATACATTTTTACATATTTTTAATTAAAGAATGGTTCATTCAACTTAAATCTCATCCTACTTGCGTAAATTTTTAATCTATATTTTACGTCAAATATGTTAATTAACAACGAAATTAATAATCGTTCTGAATTTTTTTTATCTCTCACTCAAATATCAGATGCACAATTAACTTCGACGTGCTTCGCGTGGCGTAATAATTGTGCTTAAAAATAATAAATTGATTCGTTAGTAGATTAAATATAAAATTAGGGAAAATAAGCATGTTTGTACATTATATTACTATTAATTTGCAAACAGAGAAGCTTTGAGAAAGAAAGACGTTTCTCTTTGCGCTGTAATAATAACAAGAATATTTATGCACCTGCCAGAGGAATCCGCGCAGGAATTCTCGGTAAACACTCGCTGACATCTGCTGCTTATTTTTCACCGCGAATTTGTGATGCTTTGCCTCTTACGTCATTGCTCATCGACAATGCTCTCCGCTTGATATATATGCACATATAATATACATGTATTTTGCACAAAACGCTCGCCATGTATTTTGTGGCGAACGTGTTCTCTCCCTCGAGGGATTTTCCATTTATTCTCGCTAACGTTCGCGTAATATCGGATGCTGTTTAAACATCGTTTACTATGTAATTACATTACATTGGATATCCTATAAAAGGTGCACCTGACGGTGTTTCTCCTCGTAAAGTATAAGATTATCTTCCCTGAATGAAAATGTCAAGCCATTAAACAGTCAAGAATTTAATTCGCGCGTAGAACTACTTTAATATTAGTCACCGATAATTCCACGCTTAGTTTCCGCGGTTAAAGTGGCATAAGTTTTAACGAGACTGCGGGATTATTTCAAGATCCATGCGATAAACGATATAATTCCATAAATCACCGCTGCAATGCACGACACGCGCGAAAAGTCATCGATCGTTCACGGGGAATCGGGATCGGGATCGCGCGTGCACCGCATTTGCACACCGCATGCGTATGCATTCGAGTCGGCCGTATCTCATCGCGATTGTATATATACGCTTACGTCTACTCGGCCGCAAAATTAGCCCCGCCGTTCTGCCTCTCGTCCTGGTGTTACCAGGCACATTTGAAACCACCGCGCCGTCGTTCGACTGCCTGCTCCGGGCGTGTCGTTGTCCATGATTTGCAGCAGTCGAACGAATCTCCCGAGAGCGAGCCGTCATTTCGAGTGCTCGAAGGCGCTCGCGATGATCGCGGGCTGCATCGGGAATATTGAGAACCGACAGGCAACGCCTATATATCTTTGAATCAGCGATGTCTCGCGGAGTAGAAAATATCTAATGGATCGTTTTAGTGATATCGACACAGTTAACTATTAAATAATCTATAACGGTAACTATTAAATGATCTATTGCTCTGTCTATATTGCAAATAGTATTATAGAAAAAACTGAGGATCGTGTTTTATAATTCGGAAACACTTTATTACAATAGGGAAAAAAGTACTTTAATAAAACAGCTGGATTTCAAACGCTTTCATAAATCTCTCATTCTCCAAAATAAGAAACAAAATAATAAACGCAATAAGAAAATATAAAAACTCATAAATTTCATATCTATACACTTGTAGCTACGTTTGAAAAAGATGGAATTTTTCCAAAATATATTCCCGTTTTCTCGAGTGTATGACTGTATAGAGAGATTTTTCAATGCTACACATTTTCAATTTCGAACCTTCACATTGACACTGATGTCATTCGCAAACGATAGAGGCCATGAAATTTCAAGATTGGACAAGCGTATGATAGTCGAGAAGACTTTCACATTCGATCGGCATACTTCGATAAACGGAAAATATTTGTCTCATTCTTTCATATGTTCCGTGTATAGAACACGATCCATTGACTTCTGTTCTTTATTCTTGTTACCGATTCTCCGATATTTCCACGTTCATGCGAGCTAGTGACATGAGAAAACATGACGCAAGCCTGGAAGAATTGCAACCAATTGTTGAGAAAAAGCCAAGGAATATTTCGAGTTTCGAGATTTATGAATTAAAATAAAAGAAATAATATGCTAATTAAAAACATTTTTTTATATTATACGCAATCAAGTTTTATAAACATCCGGATTATAGCTAACGTTTTAGCTTAAAGTAATTCTTCGTAGCTGTAATAAATTACGAAAGACGGCGAGGTGAATGCAAAAACGACAGTTTGCAAGCGTTACATATGGGTATTCGTTTCAGTTACTATGGAAATGAACATACGGAAATCAAGCGCGAGATCTCGCCATTGCGCTTCCCCGGAGAAATTTCATCCCGGCGGAAATTTCTCCCTGCCGCGCGAGATACTGGGGAGAGATTGCCATAAGTTCTCGACACGGCGCGGCGCGAAAGCAGGTGCCGTATATAGTATCGGAAAAATACTTTGCGCAAATATACACCGAGCAGTTTGGAAAATCTGGCGCGCGTATGTCCCTGACGTGTCGTCGATTTAAGTTGAGTGCCCACTCGAGAATTTTACTCTCGAGTGCAACTCCCGATAATGAGAATCTCCGGTGGTGAAAAGTGAGAATCGTTTTCCAATCTATCATCAAACAGTTTCACTGCGCACCGGCGCAATCCGATTTTCGCTCAAAGATAAATGGATTTTAAATTTTACCACGAAACAAATTCCCTTTCTTTCTTCGAACCTGGAAAGAATTAGTCTTTTCCGACTTGAAGATTAATTTTCTTATACGCGTGAATTTATTGATCTGATACGAATATCGCAATATCGCCGACAATAGCCATCAAGATTTCGATATTCGATCGTAGCGCGTGTTCGATCGTAATATCATAGGATGAACAGAAAGCATCTTTCCTCGTTTCAATATTCATCACGCGATGAAATCGTTCGCACTAATCCCACGATTCCGACTTCGACTTCGAGTCGAAAAAATTGGTCAAAGGGAATCATGAAATGTCGCTACGTGTCAGAACGTATAAAATAGTGATAATAGAAGTGACGTAAGAAGAAATATACGATTCATATTGTAAATAGATGTTATTGTATATTGATAAAGGCACGGGCATTATTAAGTCACGTTCATACTGTGATAAGCTATTCATATTATGAACGAACAGCTGGTGGCTCAGCAATATTGAAATTATGCAATTGATATAAAAAGATAGAAATTAAACAAATATGTAATTAATAATTTAAATTAATAAACAAATCTAATCATTTAACAGAAGAGCGTAAACATTAAGAGAGACACGCTCGATGTTGATGTAATCAACGCAATCAAATTTAGTCTGTTGATTTATGTATTTGGCATCTTGACTTGGAGTATATTTATGCGAACATATCGGGAGAACCTATGCCAAGAGCTGCATAAAGTCAAAGAGCGGATGATCTGTATTAGATCATCTCTAAACCAACTATAAGACAAGTGGCAGTTGTGAAGTTTCGCAGTGGCGTTTCTGAGTAATCATAATATACAGTAACAGGCGTGCTTGGTTGTTTGTTATTGCGTGCATGTATTGAAATACACACGTTATAATTGCTGCAATACTAAAAACTGCAAAAAATATAGCGTCCAATTAAATATTGATAGAGAAAAATTTCGTTCTAATTTGCGACAAAAAATTTCAACTTATTTATCTCCTTAAGTTATTATCTAATATCTTGATAACATAACCCGATCTGTTCTCTATCGTTTCGCGAGCGTTTCAATGCCGAATGACGCAATCGCTTTTTAAAATATAGTTTCAAATGAAACGGGGTTGCTGGCACTTGACCTATAAATCGCGATCCCGATCTAGGTTACCAAGTATGATGCGGTTTGCCAAAGGTACATGTATGCAAAGTACTTTCATAGTTCGTTTGAATACGCGGTGTCCTTGCCGATGCACTCAGCGCAACAGTACGGTCATCGCAGTTACATCGCAAGATTACATAAAATGAATATTTGGCTGCCATTTTAGACCTTGGCGCAGTAAAGAGAAAAAGACGAAGAAATATATAACAATGCGCGGGCACATACTTATAGAAGAAAGGAGAATACTCGAAAAGCAAGATCTTGCAAAAGAGGAAGGTTTTCTTTACATTAAGAAAGAAGGAATAAAAAACCAGTACGGCGAAAAGAATTGCAAATAGCAAATATAAATAAAAGCGGAACGTGCAGAAAAAAGCGCGTCATAAAAACATCTAAATAAAGTAGAAAGAAAAAAGAGGAAATGAAGCAATTTACTGAAAAAATTCGTTTTGAACAAATAGAACCACGCAACGACATGTATTTAAAAATATAACGAGTTAAAAATAATAATTAAAAATAAAAATAATTATATGGGAACGCGAAAAATAGAAACGAATATGTTGCAGAAATAAAAACGGTTGAGAAGAGAGAACTCGAGAGCTTCAAGAGTCAGTGAGGGCAAAAACAAAAAGAGAAGCGGAAAAAAAAGAAACGAACTCAAGAGAGAGAAGGAGAGGGGGCAAACTCTGAGATGTGTCGGGAAAGAGAGACGATGACGTAACATTGGAAGAGAATAAGTAGTGGCGTAAAGGGAAGGGGAGAAAAGAGGAGAAGGAAAGACGAACATACAGTAAAGCGAGGATAGAGCGAGGTCTAAAGCGAGGAGAGGGGTTCGCATGGCTGCTGGCACCAAGCAGTCTACTACGCGCTCAACTCGGTATTCCCTCGAGCAATGTCAGGCCTCTGCCAGAGAGCCCAAGATTACGACTCGGTACTTGACTCGCTCTTGCGCGAGTACCGCGTGCGTACGTGCATGTGCTCTCGAGTACGAATGTTGAAATGACGAGTGCGCGCGCGAGTACCGGAAAAGTAGGTACTTCGCATGATTTTCGATGGGCAATTTAGCGATAGACAGACTGAACAATTGAAGCTTAGGGCTGCAACCACCGAGATGTTTTTCCATCAAATCATTCCTTAAAACTTTATGAATATAAACGAGTAATCGTAAAAAATTGCAAAAGCTACTTTAGAAATAATTTATTAAAATTTAAAAAAATTGAGAAAAATTGGAATATAAATTGGAAAATAATTTATTAGAATTAAAAATATTGAAATTAATTTATAAAAAAAATTATTTCTTGCTCTACTAATTAAAGAATTACATTAATTATGCTAAGTATAAATATAAGTAAATAATTACATTAATTCCGCTAAGTATAAATATAATTACATTTTACTTTGATAATTTGAATATTCTCAAATATAGGAAAGATTGCCGGATTCTGTATTTGTTTTAATTCACCACTGTCGATTCTCCGTTCCAAAAATCGTTGAATTGTAAGCATTTCGTAGATATTTGAAGGAACAAATCGGTTCCTTCTTTGGATTGGAACGGATTAACTTCAAAAGCGAAAGGATTTAATATTGTTGCAATTTAATTTATTGTTATTAACTTAATTATTATTTATATTTATAATATTCAATATTATGCATTTATATATATTACATTTTAATATATACAGTGATGTCATATAACTCGAATTATCATATCTAATATGCGGTTTCAAAGCATATCTGCGAGCATCTCATCATTATTTATAAAGCGATTTTTTCTAGTTTGATGACTTGAAATAGTTTTTTTTTCATATGCTTAAAAAACCTTTATTACATCTCTAATTTATTTCGATATAGAAACAGAACAGATATTCCGTAATTTATAATCATGAAACGACATTCTAATATCTTTTAATAGAAATTAATAGTTTACTTCCCTAAGTTTTTTGTTGTGTTCGTAGAAGATCGCAAATTAAGATCTAATTATTATAATAACGAAAGATATTATAAGCGATATGATAAAATAGAATAAAGTCACACAGAACCGCGATCAAATCATAAAATGACGTCGGTAATTGCGTCAGTTACGCAAAAAAGGAAAAAATGAAGAAATCACTAATTCTTTTCCACGAATTGCCGTCGACAAATTAAAATTACTTCAACGGAAAACGATATCGTTTCGCGAAACGCGTCGTTGAGTCACGATGTTGTTGCATCATCGCTGCAATTATCATTATTCTCGACAACTTATCAATATCATTATGCGCGATAGGAACAAAAACAGTTCGCATTTCGCATCGTTAACTACACGATGCTGTCATCTACTAGAAAAAAGAAATAAATTACTGTAAATATAAAATTACATAAAAATAAAATATTTGGTAAATCATACATACACAGAGAGTAGGCGTAATTTCGCGTGTTTACGTCACGTGATAAAATTATTTTGTTGATTTCTAATTAAGCAGGAAAATATTCCTGGACTTGTGAATCTAGACGCGCATAATATGTTTCACCAAAGACTCTTAAGAATGAACATAAAAGACAAAAGAAAATGAAGAGACGAGGGAGAAAGAAAACGTTTTACTCTCCGAACGGTCGTTAGCGTGCACGGAGGAACGCGCGCGTCGAGAGAATCGCGGAATTAAATAGAAATAGTTTCTTTCGCTCGTCCGGAACGAGAGTAGTTAACGTTTTACGCGCGACGACTTCGGCTCCCGCCACGGCTCATAAAGTCTCCCCCCCCTCTCCCCCTTCCCCCAGACCCCGGGGGATGCAGGTGTCGCCGGAAGCCGTTTTACGAGCCGGCAGGAAAACGTAAATCGGGATACGACCTTCGTTACGAATCCGAGGAAAACGGAATGTTGGAAGGACCATTTCGGGGATCGAACGACCATCACGTGCTTATGGTCGTTCGCTCAACTCTTATTCTCTCGGCGCGACAAAGTCGCAGGCGACAAAAGAAATCGTTAGACTTTACGCCCTTAATTCTACCCGACCCGTTTGATTCTCTCCCTGAAGCCTTTCGCAGCGTATATATACACAGTCTCTCATTGTTATTGTTCTCTGTTGCGTGATGAGATATATTTCGCCAAGGATAATAAAATCAATCACGACAATGGAATTGGAAATTCGATTGCGTTCGATGGTAATTTCGACGAAATCCACACGGAAAAAACAACCATGGTTGAATTAACAAGATGCGTTTTGTTAAGCAATTTTTGGTTGAAATAAACAGAATTTCTGGTTATTGCAATCAAATATTCTGGTACGCAACCAGAATGTTTGGGTATGATACCGTTTAGAATTTGGTTAGTGCATTTGTAGTAATAATATACAAGTATCTGGTTATTATAACTACAAGGGAAGAAGAGCATAGTTGGATTAACGTGACATGTATGTTTAAAGGAGTATTGGTGGAATTAAACATAATTTCTGGTTATCATAATCATACATGTCACGTTAATCCAATAGTTTAGTTCACGCGTGTCCAGTAATAACCAGACAAGTGTCTGGTTATTTTGAAACTGAAGCTCGCGCAAAACTATTTTCTTTTGTCTGAAGAGCGGGGCCGTGTCGGGCTTGGTCGGGAAGCGGGTTTGTCTGACGTGCCGGACCTGGGTGAGGTGAATCAAGCCGGCGTTCTCGCGCCGGTTTCGCGGGATCCGAGCTCGGTCCCGTGCCTTGGCCTCCCGCGGATCTTCCTTGCTGCGAGGCTTCCGTGGCGGCGCGAGCCGTCGTGGTCGTCCTCTTCGGCCGACTCTCTCAACCGCCTCGACGTCCTAACCTCGGAGCGCGATCTTGTTACACGATTGCGTTCGCGGTCATAAAGCGTGATTGCATTTGTGCGATCATCTCTTCGTTTCGTCCGCGTATATCTGTGTCATGTGTGCGAGACTTATTATACAGCTTATTAGTACACTAATAAGGTGGATAAGACGTCGGATTTACAATCAACCAAATGCGCCTGGTTGCCGAAACCAGGATACATCCAATCCAATGTGTCCGGTTACTTCAACCAGAATGCAACTAACCAAATTTGTCTGGTTACTTTAATGAAAATTATGGATCGTTCATTTCTCACCAGACAGTCAGGTTGTTTCAACCAGATTTCCAATTAATTCAACCAAATTTTTTTTTCCGTGCAAGGACGCTCTCTCCCATGACGACAAGTCCGCGGAGACGCGTCCGATACCGTTTTCTGTTTTACGACCGCAACGTCGATCCGAACGCGCGCGCTCGCTGTTGCATCGCGGCATCGACACGGTCGGTGCATCGAGGCATCGAGAGCGAGAACACGCCGCGCGAGCTACTAAATGCATCCAATCGCCGGGAGTGTCTTCTGGGAATCACTCGGGACGCATTTAAATGCCCGCACGCTCGCAAATAAACAGGCATGTCCATTGAATACTGATCGCTGGCCGATAGGATACCCACGCTCGAACACCCGTGATCCTCATGGCGCTGTTACACAATACCGTAGGCGTCTTCGGTTTACCTTTAATTAGACGAGTTGTCTATTCGCGCGATCATAGAGTCGAGAGTCCGTGAGAATCGCCTTATTAAATTGCGAAACTGTGTTGTTTTTCATATACTTCAGCGAAAAAAATGTCAGAAAAACGACGAATTAGTGCAATAGGTAATACTGCAAAAACCTAATAACTTAAAATGTTATTAGATAGTATCGGCTCGTAGGTCAAAGGGCAGATGGGGATGTGTGTGATCGATATTAATTCGCAAAATTATTTTATCCTGGCGGCTGGTTTATTCGATTTCACGAACCAATACACATATTGGCCGTTCATTTTTAAATTATTTATTTTGTTTTACACAATTTATTATATTCAAATGTATGCTTTTTATACAATGTATTATTACACGAGTTTCCTTTTACGAATTATGATTCACAGAAGGGAACGAAACTATCATTTCGATGAGTTCAGGCTTCAATATAAAAGACACGCGAGATGAGAGAATCTCTATGTTTATTCGTGACGATGGAAAGACTTCATTTTCCCGTATTCATACTATTCATAGTATCGGAATTTTTCTTTTTTACTTATAACGAGCCGGCAGCCGTATGGTCATTTGCTGTCCGTGCGTCGGAAAATCAAAATTACACTCGTTTCAGACCTTGCTTTTCAATACGAGCTATTCAAGACTTGAATCCGCCGCCGTAAATTCAATGCTTCCACGATCCGATGCTAGCCCCGCGAGTCTGTTTTTCTCCTTTTCCGTCGCGACTACATAAATGTCGGAATACACACGCTAGAATCGCCGTCCGCACGTATCAAATGCGCAAGCGAACAATCTTTTTCAACGACGTCCATTTAAAATGGACTCGATATTGCCCGGCTGGGCAGCATCTTGCTGAATGCCATAATTAACGAGTACCCGGAGTGCACGGTAACGGTGAAGGATGCTGATTTAAGATCGCGAACGATCGTTAGCTGTCGTCTCTGCGAATGTAATCGAAATACGGAAGTTTAGCAGCGTCGAAGAATCGCGATGCGAATGAAGACAGGCACGCCGATTCGCGATTAGTCAAACCGATATGTACGTCAGTCGAACGGAAGGCTACGACAGGAAGTGATCGATCATGCGATCTCAAGGGTATAACGTTCCGAAGCGTTTAACATATAGTGTTCTCGGCCAAGGACAATTAATTATCTATCAATATAATTGTGGCATAATTGATATGCTCACAACTAACATGCTCTCCTCGGCAACAAAAGCGTTTGAAAAAAAACAAGTTTTTTTGCATAAAGATCACGTCACTTTTTCTCTCTGAGCAAGGTAGGCTTTTCTCTCCAAATGATAAGACGTCATTTGCATTAAGCAAATCTATATCTAAGGTATATAATAAATAGTTAGAACGTTTGACTTTGAATGACGAGAACGATTTGTACGAGAACCACGTGTATCTAATGAATGTATATATGTGTGCACATATACACACATGTTACATTTAGTTGTAAAAGATATATATTTGAAAATTAAAATAAATAGTATCTTTATCTATCTTCTCTTATGGACAGTCTTTTCTCTGATAATTGTGGAGCACGGATAAATGAAAGAGAGAAATTCCGTGAAAAATACTATTAAAACATTTGGGAGCGAGAGTGTCTTGATATAAAGCGAAATTATTATGCCAAGTAAAGCGAATAAGTTCCGACATACCAGGAAAATGATACACAATCTTTTAACCGACTTCGAGAAGACGTTAATTCTCGGTGGTCGGTGGTGCCGGGGAAAATAGAGAAATGCGTGTAGTTGGAAAAACACTGGCAAAGGGAAAATAAACCAGTTCTAGTTTAATTCAACCGCCGCCACGACGCCGACGCCACACATGGAGTCACGCGGTGCAGTTTGTGTATCGTGAGGGGAAGGAAAACGAGTTCACGGGAATCTCGGCTCGACAAACGGACAGAGATATGAATAGAGAGACATGTGCACGGCATTCTCTAAGAGAGATAAAAAAGTCGACGGGCAAGGGTGAGGATGAGGGTGAGGGTAAGGGTGAGCGGGAAAAAACGTGGGAGTGTAACGATCGAGAAGCGGTGTATTAAACAAAGGAATTAAAACGTACGTGACGGAAACAAAGTATCCCTTTTTTTCTGCGCGCACAGCCTTATATATTTGCGGTGGAATAAACTTATCGCGCGAAAGAATGGCTTTGTTGTTTTATCTCTTCCCGATACGGCCCGCAATGCTACCCGATAGTTCCTGTAAATTTGTATCCTTTCCGTTTTATATAAACATCCTGAGATAAATATCCCGTTTGGAAAGAGAGGAAATGATAATAATATTAATGTGTAAAATCGTCGAGCGAGAGAAAAATGTAAGTACATTTCTTTTGGAACAAATTTTAAGTTTTAACTCAGATTACGCAGTTATATTATAAATCCATTAATTTCTTCCGGAATTAAAGGAGAATGCTATTTCACTTCTAATTAAAAATGCCCACTAGAACTATCGACACTATACTGGATAGAAACATCGTGTACTATTCACAAACCAATCTTGTTCAAATTTGCATTTGGATTGTATCGTCTGCAACATTCGATTGGTACTTGTGCAACGGCAATGCAAATGAGAAACCTACTTGATAATTAACATATATCGCGAGGGACTTAACATACAGTTACGATCACTAAGAGGAAAATCAAGTTGGCGATGTTAATGACGGTTTTCGGTGTTATCGACTGCGACAATTAATTAACGTTTAATGTTTTTGACAGCCATAATGGAACGACATAAATCGAATGCTGTCATAGGTTCAATCAGCTTCGTTTCGATAACGGCTAAATATCGCTGTCTCCTAATATGCGCGATTTCGCGTTAAAGCATCTGCCGGCAGGAAAAGTTTACACGAGTCTTGAATGAGTTCTTAACCCTTCGCCCGTAAACTATAATTTGACTGGCATCGTCCGTAATCTGGGTCATAAATGTCCTGTCGTTATTTTGACCTAGTAAATAGTGTTCAAAAAATCTGAAAAAATTCTGTAATACTTGTATACTATCCTATTTTATAATCCCAAAGTTTATTTAGCGATTCATTATAAGATAAATTGTTTATAAATAATTCTTTATGCAAAAAATTGATAAAAATCCATTTTTATTAAAAAAATCATATCTCATTGAGTTTTAAATCAAAATAAAAAATTCCAACGAGGTTTTATAGTTAAATATGTGTACTTTCAAGAAAAAAATTCTGTATATGGGTCATTTTTAAAAAGTATAATTATTCTGAGGATTGAAAATGGCCTTTTTCGGGTTAAGGAGAAATAAGACTTTTAACGTAATTTTTACATTATTTTATTAAAAAATCATATAAAATCGTCTTTCTCGTAAATAATATCTGATATTTGTCGCTTGATCATCCATTGTACCCTGAAAGTACATGTAATTTCTTTTTACACGTGTTTTCATCCACTCAAATTTTGAGGTTATAGGTATATATAATATACACAATCATAAAAAAATATCACTTATATAAGTTAAAAATAACTGTAGTAATATGAAAATGACGTTAAATTAATTTTACTTACTTGCACGAAAGTCTGGCACTGTCCGTAAACTGGGTCAATAGTGGCACTGGACGCACTTTGACTCGCTGCTGGTCAAGCACACACTGGCAAATTCCAACGAAACTTTGGGCATGAGTTCTCCCCACTACCTACTTTTTTTACGAGGGACGGCAAGCCCCCCCCCCCTTTTCATTTCGGCGGTATTCTATCTTGAATTTCGGCTTGTGCCATTTATGACCCAGTTTACGGGCGAAGGGTTAATTGCGCACTCACCACGTATTTATTCAGCTCTTTCTCTCAATCTCGAAATATCTGTGTATTTCGTATAGTATCTGTACGCGTAATGTATGATGCTTCTATTCGATTATTCTCGCGAGCTGCACGCGGAACCTGAGCTGAGCGCTGTGTTAGGAATATGAGGCGCACGTGTGCGTTTAATTTACATATATGTAGATTTCATTCACATATATGCAATGCATTTATACATACGAGCACCCTATGCAAGAGAACCGCCGCGAGACAAATCTCGTAAAAAGGTCCGCGCAATTTCTCTCTTAACCGTTAACCCCATCCAAAGATTCAAAAGGAATACACGCCGACTGTGCGAAATGCCCTTTTTATTTTCTGGAGAAATCGGCGAAACGCGCGCACAACGTTTCTATTTCCTTGTATTAAGTTGATTCCGAAATTCACGCACTTTCTATAATTTTACACGATAAGATTCGAGAACAGCTAAATTCTTTAAATTTTTAGCTAACATTATAAATTTCTTTATTATTATCAATTTCATCTAGATTGAGTAAATTTTTAAATTATCTTGTCCAGATATGGGAGATGCGCTTGTGAAAAGATATATTGCGGGCTAATTAGATGCCGCTCCTGAAAAAAAAAGCCACGCGCGTCCACACGTGACATTAATCGAGTTATAGCCGACCATAATTCGATAGTAAAACAAAAAAGACACGGTAACAAAGAGATGACTATTAGTACATGTCAGGAAGTGCAATATCTTCGAAATAATTACGTCGTATGAATCATCGACATAATGACTTTCCCGTCACGCTGTTGTCCGTCGCCTTACAGAAGATGGAAATTCAGAGCGAAAAGAGTCGCTGTTTTGTAAATTACATTTTTATACGGCGCATTTTATGCTCGCGTTTTATTAACCTAAGAATGACCACGCTTCGAGATCACGCTGGGATATATTTTAATTTCTAACAAGTTGTCGAGTTAGTTTCTTGTCTTTTTTTTTTTTTTCATTTGCAGAATAGAGATGCCTGTAATATACATAAATATTTGCAATAAATACGTATATAACTAATCGCACACATATCAGTATTACGAAGACCGCGGCAAACTTATATGATTATAAACGAGAAAGTCAAGTGACATTTAAAATTCGACGATAAAAAGTTATTTGCTGGGAACAAGCGGTTATTTTTTCATATCCTCCGAAAGATCTCGCTGTTATTTATGCCAAACTGCGAAATCTCACCCTCCGTTCCTCTCTCTCGCAGCAAAATTCCGTTCCTATGTTACGGAGCGGCGTCAATAATCGCTATATCTTGGATAACGGACTGGAAGGCGGTGTGCAAGCATATCCCATTTTACGGCAGCAAATACGAGAGAGAGGATTCGCGGAGATAATGGAACGATCCGGAAGAATGAGACGGCACGAACGACCGAATCATAGCGACAGAGACCCCATGGGATCTGGATCTCTCTTCGACATCGTCGCTGGAATTCGCCGTCGAGCTCTTTATTAAAGAATAAACTCTCGCACCGAGTAGGCAGAAATCGTCTGCGTAAATCTGTATGTGTGACGAAATAAAAATCTCTTTTCGATAACAGCCGAGCGTATTCGATCGCGGCGAAGGAATAATACGAGAGAAAAAAAAAACGCCCGAACAGGGACTTGAACCCTGGACCCTCAGATTAAAAGTCTGATGCTCTACCGACTGAGCTATCCGGGCATCGACATGGGAGTTCCCTCTAGACTCTCACGCGATGCATCTATCGAAATTGTTTTCCATTCATTTAAGCAGCTCGTAAAAATAACACGTTATATAAAATTTAAAAAAATTAATTGGCAAAATAAGCTAAAAATAAATATTTAGTATGCATTTAATCGCATATATACATATAACAAATTAATAAAAATTTATATTTTATGTTCCTATTTGTTAAAACAAACTTTAGCCTCGCTCTGATAAATGTTATTTCTTTAAGAAATGCTAATAAATATCAAATGATAGTCTATTATGTGGCTTAGCGCATTATCGCCGCAATCCCTTGATTTATATTCATATCTCGGAGTTGGAGTAATTAACCATTTCCTAGCTGCGAGTAGAAGATAACGCTACACGTTCAGAGAACATTTGAGAAGGTAGTATTTGAGGCACAAACACGAGCCTGCGCCACTTGTAAATTACCAGCAACAGTAGAAGTTAATCGATCTTTCAAATTACTTCGAGGAGGTCTGGCATTCAGTTTCAATTTTTCAGGTCCAAACGCATTAACAGTACTACGCCAGGTTATAAATTACCGTAATTCTACAAGAGAAACGTGTTAAGCAGATGTACCTCGTATGCATAAGCGTTACACTGGATATCACTAAAACATGGTAATTATTCACAACTCATCATGTAAAAATTAAATCTAGAATTAACTGAAAAATAAAATCCTATCATAAATCTAGATATTAATTCGTTGTTAGAGCTTTACACGTGCAATTACTTGATGCAATGTAAAAAAAGGCAATGCCTTCTGACATCGCATTATCTTTAGTTTTGACAGCTGAGAACGGTGATGATAGCTGCGGATCAATTTGCGAACACAAGTCAAGGTCACTTTCGATTAAAAAAGAAAAATGGATTTATAACGCTACTTTGTTCATGAATCACTCACAAACATGCTGTCACATGTCGAAGTCCGGCGTTCAGATCCGAATATGCAACAAAGTTGTTAATTCACGTATCATCGAATTTTATCTTTGGTGAGATGAACAATATATTCGAAATCGTATTAATCGTGCCCGCGGACTTGTTTTTCTAATAGAAAAAAATTTCGTAAAATATTGATCAACTATGCATGATGTGTAATTTGACTACATTCTTAGAGAGATGTCGCACTATCGTTTATGTCCAACTCGTTGCAATGTTAGATCATCAAGACGCAATAATGGTTCACGGCCTTGACACGAAAAGTGATGACCGGGAGTCAAGCCATGGATTATCGCCGGTTAATTAAATACACATGCAGTTTCGTCGTGTTGGCTACTTGCACGAAGACATGTTTCCCGACGCGATTGTTTCGCGACTTAATAGAATAAAAAAAAAGAACATCGTACGAGAAGAATTCTCCTCGAATCCTATTTTATATATCCTGCGCAATGCCTTATCTGCTGCAGTCTTTCTTTCACTAGTGCATTATAATGGGTTTACAGTTCTTAATAATTAACGTGCAATCAAATTGCCAATGATTTACGATGGAGACAGGATTTTTATGTGAACAAAAGATTGATTTGAAGTCTAAATACTCTAATAATAAAGCAGTTAAAGCGTCTGTACTTTCTTCTCCGTGACACTCGTGATAACCCGAGGTGCCATGGACATCGAGAAAATGCGGACACTAAAAGATAGATGCATATATGACTAAAAAAGTGTGACTAAAGGATCTTCCTTGTCTTCGGCCCTATTTATCGATGCTTTTGTTCATAACATTTTATTAAAACAGTAGACATATTTCTGGTAATCTAAATAAATTAATAACAAACAGCTAATCTCTGGAATAATATTTGTCATTATAAGATATTTTATATCTTGTCACAATGTCAAAAATATTTATTTATCGACAATTACTATTAACCTTTTGTGATCCTATAAGTTAAACTCGACATAATGCGTTGCGATAACTTATTGCCCAACAATAAGTTCAAGGAAATGGGAAAAGGAAATGGAAGAGGCCTATGTCCAGGAGTGGATGAAAACAGGCTAGAGAAGAAGAAAAAGAAGTTCAAGTATTCGAATTGACGTAATCGGCAAACTATAATATTATTAGAATTTTCATAAATCTCTCCAAGTATAATAAAAATTCTTTGATTCATGTTATACCATTAGATAAAATCAGCCAATTAGATGAATTTTTGAAGATGAAATACTTAATCTTCGTTCATTTGCGAGAAATGGTTCGAATTATAAAGGGTTAAAACATTGTGAGCAAACCATAAGGGCTCTCGCGGTGCAGGGTCGTTGTCCAGAGCCAACAGCGCGGAGTTTCCCAACGTAATCTGGCACGGTGCCAGTGAGCCAGTGACTTCCCGATGTGTCAACTTCTCAACATTAGGAGTTACGATACGCGACAATAGATGCCCTGTTCAAAATAATTTCCCGACTCTCCTGAACAGCTGCAGCGATGACTAACGGTCGAATTGATCGAGGACGATAGACACAATGACGTTTTAGAATCTTGTTATCACAGCAAATATTATCACAAATGTACATATGCGTATACATCATGCCTTGGAGCAGAAAGCATAACTTTTTCTTTTAATTTAACGATACGAAAATACTTTCTTTTATATTACATTAATTGTATGTTATAGCGCATTACGAACAATTAAAATTGCCCATATAATAAAAGAATTTTGAAGATGCAAAAGATGCTGAAAAATGCCATATAACATAAGCAGAAGAACATGTTTTTCGAATAGCGAATTAAGTAATCAAATTTTTCCGCTCACGTTGTTATGCAATACGTGATAACAATGTCGAAATATTTCAAACAATATTTCACCAGTAAAACATAACATGATGAAATAATTGGCAATTATTGGCCCATTACAATTATCGTCACATGCAATACTATGTTAAATTCGCGTCATTTGCGCGATTAATGGAATTATACACGGGCGATAAGTCCGACTAAAATTGAATAAAAACAGTTGGATAACGATTAATCATCGGATACAACAAGATCCTTAGGCTACATCACGTGTAAAGTTGTGATTGAAGAATCGACAGCTTATTTTATCTGAAGCGTCTCAACATTTCTTGATCAATACGCATTTTGATATCTAACATGAGTTAGGATTAATTATAATTTAAATAATCTAGAATTTTTTCATATTTCCTCACACTTGTCGTTATAATGAAATAAACAAACTTATTAAATTAATAATTTGACATTTATATAGTTTTCTTAATTTTTCCATCAAAAATTAAAAGTAAAAGAATACATGTATCGGGTATAGTTGCGTGATGCACGATCGCCAGCTACATTCCCGCGCTATCACATCTAACAAAACCTAGCCAAGTCGAACGAAGCATCTGTGCGTAAGACTAAAAGCTCGGTGATTAACCCAGAAAACCCAATAGTCTTTCTCGTACGTCGACCTGCGCACAGAGAGGATGGGAAGGTATGAAGGAACGAGAAGAAAGAAAAAAACGAGATCCGATGCCGCCACTCTCTTTCTAAGAAACTCACTAGTGAGCATCCCTTGGAAGGGTGCTAACTACATCGAATCGCAGATATAGGTAGTTAATGCTACCCTCACACTGAGTCTCGGTGATGTAACTTGATCGACTCGCAAGAATTGGCCTTAATTACTAGCGTGCCGAACTGAATTCTTCTTCTACTTGTTATATTTTGTCGGACAACAATAAATTTTTGCAATAGTAAAAAAGTTAATAGTATACCATTAAAAAAAAACTGGTGTGCGTTTATTTAAATTTCGTTATTTTTAAGTAATCAGTATATACAAGAATAATTAAAATGCAATTTTGTAAAAAATATATCTATAGAATTAGAGAAAACTCTACTCTTAAGTTTGTAACTTTAGTATTATGCGTAAATATTACAGAATATAATATTAAAATTGTTTTTCCTTTTTTCATTCTCAATTACTTCGATGAAAAATAATATCCATAATTTGGCTGGGTAAACTACTTTATTTTCTGACTAGTAGTCGTAGAAATATGAGAAACTCTTCAGGGTCGTAAATCCAAGTTCATATAATAAGCTGTAAAAATATAATTTTTTTATGCGTAAACTTAAAGATTGGTCGCCTGTCCAAAGCTCTGCAAGGATATGATTTCATCGACGGTCACCAAGGGTAATCGACTATGTAATCAACGACGAGCGCTCGCAAAAATAATTGCATTTTTATACAAATATTGATTTTTGCTTATCTACGTGTGTATTTTTCCGAAGTTCGCAAACACGTAAAATCATTGCGTCGCAATCTTATCGTGGACGGGCCAGGAGTGGACGAGAAGCGTTGAGCGATATTGCCAACAGTATATTTCCCAATGATACATTCATACATCTTGTTGTCAATTCCATCGATATCACGTGTTGTTACAGCAAGCTTTTTATTCCATCCTACGGATCCTGTATATCCTTTTTCTTTATTACCCTTTTTTTACCCTATATCCTTTCTCTTCTATATAGATAAATTATTGATCATATCTACTATTTTACGCCGCTGTTTCAAGTTATTTGCGTTGACTTACATACAATTTTATTATCGTATATAATTTAAAAAAATAAAATATTTGCGTTGAAAGAGATACGTTCTATCATCGGTATGTGATGACCTCATGTAAAATATACTCAATACTTATTTAGAATTATAGCGAGTTCGACATTTTCATTAGGTATAGATGAATGCCGTCGTATCTCTCGTAGACAGGGAGGATACATGGGACAGGTGCGCGTGTCGTTACCGAGAAGGATGCCGAGAGGACGAATGGAATGTGAATCCGATGGTGCGGAATAGAACACCGGGGTGCCAGGTGTACACCTGGCACGAAGAGATTTATTTTCGATTGCAGTTTCACCGACTGCCGGTGCACCGGGGGCGGGTTACGCGGTGTCATGTATTTTTAGTGTTCGCACGGCATGCGGCACACCACCGCGACGTTTCGACACGGCCCAAAATAAGATGTTTATCGAACCGCTCGAACGGATCGCCCCGCGTTGGAAGGTTTTTCGGGGAAAGTAGATCGACCGACTATACGGGTGCGGCGCGGGGTTAAGCTCTTTTCACGAAGAGCAATCGTTCGCCCCCGCGTAAAACAAAACGCGCCGGAAATGAATGGGTATTCGCGCGAGTGTAGTGTTGAGCACCGTTGTATCTCTCCTCACTTCCGCAGTCAGTGTAAAACAATAATACGCAAACGTGCGAAGCTTGTTTGACTTTAAAGCAGGCCAGTTTATTTTTCTGGATAGAGGAATAATCTTCGCTCCATTTCCGATTCACCTAAGAATATCGCGGATTTGCGAATGGTTAAAATTCGACCGATTATTTTCGCATAGACACTCGCAAGCGCTCGCGATTATTTTGAGAAACGGTTACGTTCCCCGCGTGCCTTCAAAAGACAGCCTCTTTCATTAGAAACTCGGTAGATCGTTGACCTTACCGAACTTAAAACCGCACATGTTTTCTTATCGATAAACACAAGATTGCGACGTTGCGTAAGACGTATTGCGGCGTCTCAGAGTCTAATCCGTTTTCGATCGTCGGTGTGACGCATCGCTAGTACGCCGTACGATTTTTTTTTTTTAAACGCATATTCCGCGTCTATGAGAACACAAAGTGGCGAGTCTCGATTAGGCTTATCGCGCCGAGATTAGATACTTTCCGCGGGCGCGCACGCCGCCGCTGCGCGTTTATTGAAATGAGGTGATGGGATCGTGATTCTGTGTGGTAAACACATCGAATGTAAGGCGCGCCTTTATTTATTCGCGAATCGATCGATTTGCTAAACGCGGCCCCGGGAAACTGTACGATTGAGAAAACTCACGAATAATAATAGTGCGCTCATGCGCACGAATGCCATGCAGGCAACATCTTAAAAATTTTTCATTTTCTATCTAAAGTATTTTCCTTTTTGTCGCGATTTTCTACGTGAGATGTGAAATGAGTTTTATAAAATTGATGTCCAACTTTAAGTTACTTCCTAAATTTATATTTCTTTATGCTGTGTATAAAAGAAAAATAATATTCCCGGTAAAAATAAATTTTGTTAGAAAATTGACATTTTATATCTAATATTATAAACGGTATTAGAAAATCAAGATCTCATTTTGTCATAGTTTTACATCGAGATACGGAATTAGGTCAATGAAGCTGCATGAAACTCAAGTCCACGTTGCAGAGCATCCCGGAGCTACGAAGCAGCACACTGCGAAACTTCAAGCTGCTTATTGACTTGTTCTTTTGCTTCGTCGTGAGTTCAAGAATACACGAGTGGCAACAGATGGCGAGGACTCAAGAAAAGTTCATCTTAAGGAACTTAGTCGAGTCGAGAGTAATCCATGTGTTGATTCCGCCTTCGAGACAGAAGCGGTTTACTATTTACCCTTGTGCATTAAAGTGCAATTCGTGGACAAGCTTCTGCAAAACTTAATTCCGGAAAGCACGATACTTCTAAAATAAAAATGTATAAACGGAAAAAGAAAAAGAAAACATTGCGTAGTATAAATTTTGGCAATTTGGTGACACGCGCCACCGCACTAAAAGTAGATTCGTGTTTTATATTTTCGACATGTGTATATGAACGGAAAATAAATTGCGACCGACAGTGTGATACTCGAAGACAAGGATTCTTCACAAACGCTCGTCTAACTTTACCGATCACGCATGTCGCGCATGACATGTATAGGTCTGTCCGTGCGAAGTAAAACTGCACGTGTAGCGAGTTTATTACGACCATTTGCAAATGGAAAACGATCTGCGAAATATTCGCACAAATAGTATACAAATATATAAAATGTAATATATATATATATATATATATATATATGTATATATATATCAAGTTATATAATTGACATGTATCATGTTTGCCTTTCAAACTCATTAATGCGTAACTATTATGTCTCGAGATTTAAATAGCTCGTATTACTCTAGTCTAATAATGTGCGACTAAAAGAATATTCGATAATTTTGTGAAATTTATACATTATTCTTGTATTGTTTATGTTTCAAATCTTCAGTTTGAAAATCCTCCAATTCTCATATTCTTAAATTATAATACTGATGTGCGTCTCGTCTGGTCTATCAAAACAACATTTTTACGAGCTCAATAACTAACATTAGCTTTGATTACCCGCAGTCGTTCTAGGAAAGACATCTTCTATATTATTTTGTCATTTATTTGTATCTCGCCCTACGTTCGCGCAGAACGCTTTGTGAAGCGGAATCCGAGCCGTGTGTAAAATACCGTGGTGCACGAGGCCGTCACATGATAAAGTAAATCGAATCGGATATTTACGCACGTGCGGTATGCATGCAACAACGCTAAATGTGAGTGGCGAGCAACGGGTATTTCGGAGTATACCTGAACGCGTCTACACCTTATTGCCTGAGTGTTCGAGTGCCATTTTTTAGTGTCTACATCAAGAACGAGTTTCGGCAAAAATACAATAATAAGAGAGAGAGAGAGAGAAAGAGAGAGAGAGAGAGAGAAAGAAAGCGGATATCACTTCCAGAAGAGAAAAGAAGGCCAAATGGAAGATACTCAGGTTTTGCGTTACTTACTTTTCGATACAAATATCCGATAAAATAAAAAAAAATCGCAAAAAAAGAAAACGCAAATACTAAACGTTGCAAAATCAAACGTGTGCGTCGTAAAAGATTAACAAGCGTAATATTTCTGCCTTAGAGAACGGTGGAATATTCATAGTGGACAGACCGGGTGTGCTGTGCTTATTTCTCCTGTTTGCGTTGGCACGAACGTCTAGCATCATCAAGTGGTTGCTCTACATTGTGAAGCGTGCGTAAACCACGACGGATTTATAGATAGCAGAAATAATAAATGTCTACATTCGGGGCGTAATACGAGACGTAAAAGTCATCCGCGCGTCCAACGTTACGCAATCCTTTGACGAGAAATACATTAATGTAACGAATACAATTATTTATTTTCGTCTCAGTTGAAGATATCAGGATGACAGACGTAACTTTCTATTTTTATTCTTTGGTACGAAATATTTTCTCATCTTCTCATAAATCTTTCGGAAACGAAGAATGATTATTGACCAAAAATATCCTATCATCGAGGCCTCTATTATAACATTTTCAAGAGGTCATTTGCCCCTTATAATTATAGCAGGTTACGCATTCTCTATTTTTAAATGGTCAAGATACTTTGTGAATAGCGCCGGTTAATTTCCTGTCTATCTCGAGGCCTGTTCGAATAGCAATCGCCCCCCGTTGCAAAAAACGACACGTATGGAAAGCTGGTTCTTAATTAATGGCACGCCTAATATGCAAGGAACGTACCGCGGCGCGATCATTATTGTCGAACCTAACCCACCACGAATCGGATCTCGCGATCGTTCAGGCAATTTTCTTCTCTCGCGGAGTGAAAGCAACGCCGCTGGTAGCACAAACCGAAGCCATCGTGATACTTTGCAGGCAAGCGCGCCGCTTCGTGTCCGCTTTCTTAAGATCATATTAATTGCAAACGCTCGCGCCCGCTAATCACTGAGGGAGTTTCCTCTTTCACTCTTCCACTCTTCCACTCGGCGCGATCCCGGGAACTGGCATTTAATTGCAATGACCACCGCGCGCGAGAGCGACGGAGATGGAGTGCCGAGAGCGGAAAGGTGCATCTCGCTGTCGTTTTTCTCGCGTACGAGGAGCGCGATTCTATTGTGAGCGTAGCGAAATTATTCATGCCGGTGAAAGCTAGTGTTAGCGGAGATAAGATCCACTACAAACGCGATGTTTGTCGCTTTCTATAATTGCTAATTAGTTATAACCTGCCTGGTGCGGATTCGGAAATTTTTAGTGCGCTTTAAGTATTAATATCGGAAATCATTATATCCGTTTATTGCTAACGACTGAAATTATTTCTAAGAACTTCGATAATTATTTCGATATTTTATGTCTTAATTTTTTGCTATTTTAAATTTTAATTTCCTTCATCGCTATTAATGCGCTTACATCTTCATTAACAAACAGATTCAGCTAATCAATATAAAAAATTACGATATACTGCTAATAAATCACGATAATCAAATACACTACCGTAGCGAGCGGTGGGACAAGAAGTTATCACGAGAAAGTATAGACGTTTCGGTGAACGCGGCGCAGAGTAATTATAATTTACTGTTGGCCCGACGAATCTAACGATTCTAGAAAAGCGTTTCGCAATACGCCCCGTATAAACAAGCCAAAGATATCGCGCGCGATGTTAGCTCACACACAAAAGTAAAGATAGAATCTTTAACTAGTGGCGTGAGTTCGCAAGTACCAAGTGTAACGAACGGCCCGACTTTATTTTTGGATCACCGGGTACATCATCCTGGTTAATGACGGCCCGGTAGTGAATCTAGATTGGATCTCTCTCGTCAATCAAGAAATTGAAACGAAGATGATTAAGCAAGATATCGGTTTCCGGTTTGTTGTTTATCCGACGCGGTAGATTAGGTACTTGTTTGCGCGCTACAATTTTGTGTTATCATGCATATTATCATTCCTTAGTGATATTTTTAGCCAGTTTGAAATGCCATTCTTTAAGTATGTATGTATGTATATGTCGCAAATTATCTATAATCTAAAAATATAATGCGCGTTGTATTCTATCTCTCTACAAAATCTCCATCAAATAAAATTATCATAAATTATGATTGACTTGACATGATACTCGTGACGTCTCTATTCAAATTCAATGACTTTTATTTATCCAGAATAAATCCTTTCGCTATTTAGTCTCAAGAAAATAAGATATATACAATAAAACTAGTATGTGCACGTATAAGTGCGATGAATATATTTCTTGTTATCATAGTAATCTTGATCTACTCTGTCCTTGCACAGCGCACAGTATATCAACGATAATTGCGAGAACAAACGCGTAGCCGCGTTAAATTATTGTCTCCTTAATCAAGGCGGTAAGCTTCGGGCGCGAGTGTATTTGACTGCTTTACTTCGCTGTGCTAATCACGCTAATTACAAACTCGAATGTCTTCGCTTGCTCGTCCTCGTTAAATTGCCGACACCGAAGCCGCGAGTTAAGGAAGGAAATTGGCGAACCGACGAGCCGTGCAGATAGATGGATAGACAGACAGACAGACAGACAGACAGACAGACAGCTTACCGAATCTCTATTGGATCGAAAGATAAAGATTTGCTTATGGTAGATCGCAAATCGCATATGAAGAATTTATTATATATGCAAAAGAAGAAAAAATTTACGACAACTCTTCAATTCATTTCTGTAACATGACACAAAATTTTGCCCTGATTCAATTTTTTCATTCAATTGATTAACATTACAAGCAAGTAATTTTTCGTACAATTGGTATCTTTTGTTTCGATGAACAATGGAACAGACAACGCGATGACTGAGTCAAATGCATTTACATGATTATGCCAGACACAAAAAGTTACACTCGTCTGTCCGTCTTAACCGCATAAGGTGAACAATTCCTCATTGTATCGATGCACTGGCGTATAATGAGACTCAGTCCACGCGATGGGAATGCAATATTTAGTCCGATGTGGGAGAAACCATTGATACCGTGCCGTACAATAAAATCAATTGTCATGATTGGCGAAATTAACTCTCGCAAATATCTCGTTTATCTTGAAGATAGAAAAATGTATTTGGAAGGAAAATAAATAAAATCAAAAAACTTATATAGAAATAGTTAAAGAACATTTCCGTCCATATGAAATCTCAAAAAGGTTAACTTTTTCATAAAAACATTATTTAAGCAAGCGTCAGTAATTTAGCTTTTACAAACAAATAAAGACTTTAGAATTAATAGCTTTAAATTTGATATAAAACTGTTTTCGTTAAAAAGTGACGTCTATTGACAATCACTGTCTGTTGACGAATTCACGAATCGTCGCCCTATCATTAAAAAAATATTTTGCACAAACAGATAACGGTAATATTGATCACACAAATAACAAAACCTCACATGTCTCTTAATTACCTAATACCAAACAGTCGCAAAATCGCCAACCAAGATAATCGAGTGTCAAGTATAGTATAATCGAGTATCAGTATATATTTAATCTGTGTTAGTAAAAATATTACTTCTCTTAAAAACATATATGTGCGGTATATTCATGTTGCATAATTTATAATAAATGCTTTTCAAAATATATATTTTTCTATATAATAATAAATATGCCCTTTTCACATGAATCGAATCCTATTCCGGGAATAAATCTATATCACTATATATCACTTGTCGACTACAAGTAACTTTCTATCTCAACTAGTCGCTTTCATGACACGATAATCTCCTCATGTAACATTAATTAAAGATAGAGACCGGTTGGAGCCTCGTAACAAATATATACATATATGTTGTACTTATTATACTCTACCCGGTAAGTAAAGCGCACTAATCTGATGCGTATCATTAGTAATCTCGCGCTGCAACCTGAAACTCGAATCACGTTACTCACTTTAAGTAGAACCGCTGAAGTTCATTGCAAAACCTTGCACATATCTGTTGTGCATATTATATCTAAAATAAGAAAATTTATTAAAATAATATGTATCTGATAATATCTAATAATATGTATATACACATATTTAATAATAATCATGTGAGTACCTACATATTATTATAGGTATTATCAGATACATATTATTTTAATAAATTTCTTTCTTCAACGATTTATGAATACGGAAATATTTTCCTACAATCGTTTAACAATCACACTTGACTCTTCCGTGAAGAAAAGCATTACGTGGGAGAGATGAACGCAGCAAAGAATTTACGTAAACAAATTTTAATAACGAAATAAGATGCGAAAGGAAATAAAGATTGCTTAAACCTCGCGATAAACGAAACCAGAATACACGATACGCTACTGCGACCGGTGCATATTATGCAACGGGCGAGAGGCTCCCTCGTCTCCTCATTCTCTCCTACCTCTCCTACCTTCTAGGAGAAGCAACAAGTTGTCTCGTAGCGCATGACCAACGACGTTCTTTCCGCGAAAAACTCCGATATTTCCGACAACTCCGCCGCGGATTTATCTTATCGTGAGAGATTGCAAGACGCCGTCGTTGCTGCAAAATTCGCTACACGTGTCTTTACTTAAGGTGAGCGAGTACACGTAGATTCACGCTAACGCATACAACGGGGCAAATGCATTTCACGATACGATATATGTGCACGCAAACCGCAATTTGCAATCCCATAAATTGTTCTGAATTCGCCCGTTTCCCGAATAACATTTTACTAAGTTCTACTTCTATCAGAAACTCGTTCTTGACGAAAAAAGTTTGCCAAGTTCGACCAAGATAGCGACTTTTAAAAAATGTAATAAAGTTTTTACGTGCATTCCTTCATGGAAAAAATTTCGTAATTTTTAAATCTTAGTAAATTTTTAAGGGGGTAGTCTAGGTCTATTTCGCCATATTTTCAAGAATTTTTTTGTCATAGTAAAATGTATTGAAATATCTCGAAACTTTTATATATTATCTCACATATATTGAAGTACAAGTTGCAAAAATCAACTAAAAAGCAACTTTTTTGCAATTAAAAAAAGTCCGCCATTTTGTTTCTTTTTACCCAAAATGTTTAATTTTAGTACCGGCTACAGCCACTTACTTATATTTTAATATCCCGTTTGAATTTTTTGTTTCAGACGTTTCTAACTCGAGATATCATGTCAACATATGGGATACCCTTACATTTGACGCCATAAATAAGAAAAAAAAATTTTTTTTAATGTACTTCAATATATGTGAGATAATATATAAAAGTTTCGAGATATTTCAATACATTTTACTATGACAAAAAAATTCTTGAAAATATGGCGAGATAGACCTAGACTGCCCCCTTAAAAATTTACTAAGACTTAAAAATTACGACATTTTTTCCATGAAGAAATGCACGTAAAAACTTTATTACATTTGTCGCCATAAATAAAAAAAAAATTTTTTTTATGTACTTCAATATACGTGAGATAATATATAAAAGTTTCGAAATATATATTTCAATACATTTTACTATGACAAAAAAATTCTTGAAAATATGGCGAAATAGACCTAGACTGTCCCCTTAAATAATAATTTTATAACATTTTTAGTGTTTACGTAACAGGTTAAAGAAAAATCCAAATAAAGGAAAAAATTTGGAGAATGGCAGATAATTGATATTGCTAAATCTTCCCGACCAAAACCTTTTACGTTGATGTAAAAATTCCCCAAAACTTTTATTTTTGAGGAATCTTTTAGATCATCACATATTATAATTTTTCAAAAAATTTATTTAAATAATTAAATATGATGTGATGTAAAAGATTAATTTTAATATCTATCTCTATCTATCCACTGTTTGTTATACAACTTCTACATTTTAAACTGTTATGCAAAAATATATATAGCTGCAGTGTTCTCTCTATATTATCATTTTACATAACCGTTGTTGGAAGTACTTTGTACTATTACCACAGTAAAGTTTACATTACTCTGGCTTTTATAAAATTGCCCTCTCTGACTTTTCAACATTCCATAATAGCTCATTCCATAATAGCTGTACCGAGAACGCGTTTTAATGGTCGATAAATAAAACGTTGGTGTGTATATCGCCACCATCGAACAACATTTTAGGAATGTATTCCGGAGATTAATTCGACTCTGAAATTATAATATAAGAATATTGAGACTATAATAGTTTTCTAAGCTATCAAAGTTGGCCAATCGCCACATCGCGTAAAGTTCATGGGTTCAGCTATTTAAACGTTTTTCTGAAACGCTAATAAACTGCTATTTAATCCCTAAATAAATCATAAAACAATCATTTATATTTCATATAATTGAATTCACATATAAAACTCGTACGTTATTTTATCTTTATCTGGCATTTTATTTCGTTTTAAGTGATATAATCAATAATAATAAGAGAAATTTGATATAATCAAGTTATTGATAAACATCTCGAGTATTCGCAAATCGTCGCGTCGCGTAAAAGAGTCACGGTCGGTCTCGCTCCGCGTGTACTTGGCAGTGCCAAGTTGGCACGAGACACTACCGTGTCTCTTGATGGACTATAAGAATCGGATAGATGGGTTAGAAAAAATTAATATTGCATATATGTGAAAAAATGCAATTAATTATCATAAGTGCGTTTAAATAAATTACTTAGAATGTAATTATATAATCATTAAATATCCCGACTTCCTTTTATTTGTGCGTGTGACAAATTGAAAATTATTTTGAATATTGTTTTCAACACTAAGGTGATCTATAAAAATAGAAATGTATCCAAATTGTATCCATCTATCCGATTGTAACAACGCTCAAAATAATTAATATTTTACAAAAGTAATTATTATGCGCAAACAATTCTAAAACATTTAGGTAACAATTCAAAAAAATAAATCAGCTTAAGGTTTCTGCGCCATTACCTGATACTTCTTTGAGCTTCTCGCTCCTCTTAGTTTCCTTCGTTTCTCTTTAGTTCTTCAAGGCATTCATACACAACGTTCACTCACGAAAATCCAATTAAACACACGTAAATAATTAAATGTGTGATCATACACGATAGAAGAGCATGAAAAAAGTACAATTGCATCGAGCTATTATTCGTTGCACGCCACGTGATGAATAAACCTTGAATGGCGAGAAGTTTTTACAAATTATCAACATGCAAACGTCAAATTTATATCATGAAATCGACAAACTGAATTAAAACGGAATTAAATACGAGAGCATTGATTTAACGCGTCGCGACGCAACTCGAATCGGAGCCCAAGCCATTCCATAACCACGAAGTTGATGGTCGAAAAACTCGATATATCATCGGCGTCTTCAACTTGATACCGCGTGTGACATGATAAAGTCAAGTTAATGGTTAATTCAGACGCGATGGATCGTCCGAAGATATACAAATAAAATGCAAAACCGCAACGCGTTTAAATCCCGCGATATGTAGTATTATTGATAAACAATCGATAAATAATGATTATCGATGCGCTTATGAATTGTTAGAACATGCGATGATAATCACTAAATATTCTATAGCGAATGAGTCGCGTCTCGAGTGATAACAAGGTGACGGCACAAAGGGGCCGTTCACGCCGTTGCCTGCTGACTCGAGCGTCATGCGAGCGAATGACGGCAAGGTGAACGCGCGCCGTACATTTATACATAAAAATAATCGCCGAGCACTCTATGTCAATAATCGATCACTGCGACAAAATATTTACCGCGTTGTAAAGTATTTCCGTCGAATATTTCCTGTTTTGACATAATTTCGACGCACATAATGTGCTCTGATTGCATGTTGAATCCAACATTTGTACGAAGAATTAAATTCATCTTAACAGGATCGAAAATTTATTTCTGTAAATTAATATTATATTATATAATTACTTTTTATTCTAATAAAAAAATAAAACTATATATGATATTATGTTGGCCAACTTTGATGAAATGCTAATAAATCGAAGATTACTTTAATCTTAACAATTCAATATTAAATATTTCGCCTTTAATTAATCTCCAGAATCGTATAATACTTTTGAAGTGTTATACGATGATCGTGGGATATATACATTATTCGCGAGAATGATCAATCGTAGATAAAGAGCTTGTAAAAAGAAACCATTATGTAACGGCATAACGAATTATGTGATGTAAACGAGAAAAAAAACAAACGGCAATAACAGGATTAACAGACAACAGAAATTATCTTTTTTTACTCCTATCTTTTCTTTATCAGGGTATTTATGAATGTATATAATGTAGGTATGAATATAAAATTAAATTATTTTATGTTATAATTTTTATATACGCCTTTCCATAAACAAAGACAAAATTGATATTTGCCTAATTACAAAATAACTGTGCACAGAAATTAGAACATATACGTAAGATTCTCTTTCGGTTTAACGATTTCTGCCGCTATTCCGCCCAGCGGCTCGTTTTACAGAATTACGCGGCGCTAGACGGGAGCAAACAAACAGATAAACGAATCGTCGACTCGTTGACCCAGTTACCGCTCCTCTCGATAGATACTCATAGTTAGCCATAGTGGGAGTGACAATGAAGTCTCGCGTACGTGACACCATTCACCGTGCAATGAAAATATCGTTAGATAAATATGCATCGGACACGTTCGTGGCCGAGCATATTTGTAGCATATTAAATAAATATATAACGTTAAGAATTGTTTATATCGAAAGCCAAATTTAGAACCGTAACCAATCTGTGGAATGCAAATATTTGGTACTATGATAAATTACAAATATACGTGTTGATACATTTGTACATACATACAAGTATGATTTTAAAAAGAATATATATACGTATATATGTAAAATCTGATATCTACATATATATTCGGCATTATCATAATATATTTTTACGTAGATCCATGGTCAGAATCTTTGCTAAATATTTTTTATTTATTTCTGGTAACTATAATTAGTCATTAAAGTTATTCAGTGTTATATATAGTTTAATATAATAACTGTTATTTTATTCTCAATGACTGACGATATAACGAAGCATTAACCTTATGTAGCGTGAAATGATAACAGCTTGTATATAAAACCATCGCGCGTTATTCACCGAATTTATGTTCAGGAAGAGGAATTGTGTATTATATAAAACTCGCCCCGTGTAACGATAATACGGGTATTTTGTTTCGCGAAGCGTAACGCTGCAATTAAATAACGCCGCATTATTGAGTTTATGTAACCGGGTCGAGCAAAGCGGAACAGACCAATTAAATCTATTTGTAATATGCAAGTGATACCCGCGCGCCGGTTTATCATGCCGGGCCCATCGCGTAAAAGAGCCATATCAAAGCTAATGGTTTGCGTGAAATAAAGTGAGGAAATACATGCGGTATTTAGCGTTGATAAAACGGTGATCAAGGTGAAACGGGTTCTTATCTGGAGAAACTGGCGTATACCAAAGAAATTTCGCTCGTTTTCCTTAATGGACAGTAAACTGTACACGATACGCGGTTGCGATCGAAAAAACATTATTTTATACGATCAGAAATATTCGCTAAAGAGAAACTGACTTTGTGTGATTTCGTCGAGGAATGCATTTTGACGCGGCGGCCATTTTGTGGACAGTCGAAAAAGCACATTTATCATTTTGAAAAATAATTATCAAAGATGCAGCAAGATTTATAGCAAACGCGTTAATATTTAAATCGATAATCAACAACAACGCGTACGCGAGCGTAAACCTACCTATTATAATAAACCGCGGCGACGGCAGCTATACAACGCGTATTAAAACTCAACGGCGTTATGAATTTTCCGCATACGCATTCGATGCACGTAGTAAGAGAGATATCGCGAGAACGTCAAGTATTTAATATATAACATTGGCGCAACAGCACCTCGGCCGACCTCAAAACGTTCGCAGCCGGCTGTAAAATGGCTTTTCTTGACTTTCCCATGGCAACGTCTGACCTATGAAAACGTCGTGATCGCGCGCAGACATAAATTCTGGGATCGCGAGCGAAAATATACAATTAAGCGCATAATTGATTTCGACAAAAGATGATGCATCTCAATAAACATTATTTTTATAAATATATTTTTCGAATCTCACTTGTGACTAAAATTCGCACTTCGTGCTTTAAAGCCAGGTGATTCGACAATATCTTAGCAGTACGTGCGTGTTCGTACATTTTGATTTTCTCTTTAATGCGTAACGTTACGCACTTTGATATCTCAGGGAATTTGTCGAAAGTGCGCATCTCCGCGAGGAAAGATCTTCATATAAGTTTCCATGGTTGACAAGACGGCATGCGCATATGCCATCTTTTCGAAAGCAACGAATCTATTAATAAGAATCAATCGCGTCCGTGTCTCCTTGAGGCTCTCGCGTATGTATGTATTATGTACGCTTCCTACGTGCGCTTAGCATACGAAAGATAAGACACGATTGTCGTTGTCCCGTCGGCGTTTCGCACGTGTTCTCACTACTCACGCATGCACGCACTCGCGCACGCATTCAGTATTTATGTACGATGGTACTTTTGATGCGTGACATCATCTCGCACGACGAACCGTGATGGTGGCACCATCGAGCAGCAGCTCTGCGCTTGCAATTACCACACAGCGTCCCAAGGTCCGTCGTAAAAAAACCTACCGCAGAAAATCCATAATTCTCGCGTGTGCATAAGCGAAGTCCGCGAAACGACACGCATGTATACGGAAATTTCTCTTCTCCCCGTCATATTTACATATAAATATGTAACGAGTCTAAGTAGATAATAAATAGATGAACAATTTAAATAATTTAGTCTCCATAAGTAGTCACGAAGGGGTAATACGACATAATAAAAAAGCTGACATTTTAATCGAGTATAATGATTTTGTTTTCTTTTCTGCGAAACGTAGCGTGCTGAAAGCCTCGAATCGTGTTTTCATGCAGCTTCCTTCCGCGAAGAGAGGGGAGACAATGCCATAAGTCATCGAAAGTGCCACGCGTTCGTTCCGGCCGCGCGAGAGATCTTTGATCCATTATTATTGCAAAGACGACTAATGAGCGCCGCGCAATCACGGAGGGAAGTGAAACGAGGCTTGATAAGCGTAACTCGTTACAGCCGGTTTTACGATAATATTACATAGCTCTGCGTAGAACGGAGTTCGATAAACAATACGAGTCGGCGCGATGCGCGAGACGCACGATAATGCAGCGCGGCGCGTAAAAATGGCCGGCGCGTGAGTGCAATGCGTTCATGCACCGATTTCGTTGTCGGTCGTCCGCCGAAGGCGAGGCGATAAACCGGACGTATCCAGCTACACAATTTTCGAGCTAAATAGATAATATATCCCGTGGCCTCTGATATAAATAACGTAACCGCCATAAAAGCGATTTGTAGACGCGCAGTAGTGTAGCTATAACATTTTTTCGCCCTATTTCGCATGTTCGTTCATCTCTCATTTTATTAATATAAAATACTGTGATAAAGTACTACACAAAAAGCCGAGTTCACGCGCATCTATATATCTCTCAAATATAAAATAAATCTTCTAAAGTAACAATTAGAAAATAGAAAATGCCTAAAGAAAATTAAAAACGTATTCTAGTTAAATTATTACATTATCAACATTTTCTCACGATTGCTTGATAAAAAAATAAAATAATGAAATATTACTTCAATTACAGCTACAGTTTCTTAATTTAAATTTCATCCTAATATGGATTTTACACATGTGTAGATAATACTTTCGTCGTTCCTGACCGATTCAACAAATCCAATTAAATCATCTCATTATCAGTTAATTCAGAAATAGTTTTGCGAAGAACTCTTACAGACGTTAGATAATTTCGAATATTTTCATTTTCTGACATGATGTAAAATTAACTCAATAAAATAGGAAAACAATCCTGCACGACGATACGACGCTTACATCGAGAGCATGTAAACAGAAAGTGCATCGAAAAGCGCGTAGCGTAAACCGTCTTCGAAAATTGCGAAGATTACATTGTGGAAACATCTCGCCGGTAAGTGTGCACGTGCAAGTGCGCACGGTATCACGTGCTACCGCTATTATTGCTCGATAAACAAACGCGCGTATTTTCGAGAGAATAATCGCGCGCGCGCACGCGCGTAGTATCGTGCTAAGTGAGACACACAACGAACAAAGAGGAATTATATTAGAGGCGTAACAGCACGCGCCTTTGATTCACATTTGGACACGGGCCCAGGTATTTCCGCCGACGCGTTTATTACACGTTCCGAGCAGCAGCGGGCTAAATTCTCTTTGATCGAATCGCGCTACGCAGCTGTCTGTGAGATGGCCATCTGTATCTCATTAATCATTAAAAAAAAGTGCCATCGTTTCTCGAGTCAATACAGTATTGATTAAATTAGCACGTCTGGTCACTTTAATCATAATTCTTGGCTCGCGATCGACTTCAATAATATCGTTTAATGAAACGTCAGTTTCCTTTTTCCACGAAGGGAGATAATAGAAAAATACTCGGAATTCAATCGCTTCCCATAAATGCGCATCCTCGAGAACAGCGACAGCTTCATTAGGCAGACATCGCGCGCTGACGCTATTTATAGAACTTCGCGAGTATGCAAATAGATCTGCCAAGCAGCGAGGAAAACGGTCCTTTGGTCTGCGGTCGTAACGATTATCTATCCGATTGAAAGCGATCCAATCACCATAATAACGCATTAATCCGCATTAATCCGTATTAATCTGCTGTTTAATCAGATGCGATCGTTCGATGAAATAATCTTCGCGATGAAAACAACTGATTTGGATAGCGATACCCCGCCTGTTCAATTTAACATCATTACTAACCGTGCACTTGCATCTTTATACTCATATCCGAAGAACGAGCGAAAGGTCAACACGTGCGACACCGAACGAGCTCGTACGATAATGCTAAGTAGGCGCACACTTGTGTGCCGCGGCGCTTATGTTCGCAATGATGCACCGCGTATCAGTCTTCAATAATTAATTAACTTCGTATTGATTTATTCTGTCACGTTGAGGCAAAAGAATTCGCGATTAATCACCGGGTCTGGCTAAAACATTACTCCAATTCGAATCGACTTCGAGGAAGTCTCTTTCAATCAACAGTTTGCGTGTCAAAAATATTCCTGTAAAAAAAACTCATCTCGTGTATCTTATTGCTTAAGATCCACTTCACTCTTAAAAAACCGTGTTAAATCGAATTGAACTCATTGTTGCCTCTTTTCCGCGATGCTGATTGATTCTCTTGTTTGGCTCGCTTCGTGCTGCGAGAGTAACTGTCAGAGCGCGGGAATCGTGTGTTGATAACTCACAAATGACAAGTTATCGTGATTAATTTTGGTTATCTTGATGCGTGTTGTTAAATAAATGTAAAGATTAAATTTGATACACGTTATTAAAAATATGTATATAATACTCGAGAACAAAAGGCGCGCGCTTGGTCATATTCTATTTATATATATATAAATCCTTTTTATTTATTATTTCAAATAACGTCGACGCTCCGCATTTCTAGCCAGCGTTTAATAATAATTTCAGACTGCGTCGCGTGTGCATGCATAACGCATGGTGCATGTATAATCGTCTTTAAAAGGCACCCAGTATCTGGTGCGAGGCACGAATCACCAGACGCGCGAATGTGCGACGAACAAACGGCGTAGTAGATCGACACGTGGCTCGGATCGGTCGAGGTCGTACGCAGTGGCGCGTACAGGTCATTCTGGGCCTACGGGCTGTACAGGCCCATTTCAAGGACTCTGCCAAAAATAGGACACCTCCAGAAGACTCTCCATCACTGCGAGATCCGGCGCGCTTCCGGGTCCCTGCGATACCGTTACGTTATATGTTGGATAACACGTAATGTTTGTAATTTAATGACACATCCGAATTTAACTATCGCTATACCTGCAACTGACAATGAGATGCAGAAGAGTGCAAGAAAATTTAATCTTTCGAGCTTAAAGCAACGCGCATTGAATCGGAATTTAGACTGTTAAAGGTTCGGAAATTGTGTTCGAGCGTGGTATAATAAAGACGCGAATATGTCTTCGCGCGCGCGCTTTTTCTGCAAAATGTCTGTGCATGGAGGCGGATTGCTGTCACGTGTATGATCGCACGAAAATAGTCGCGGAAACGGATGGAGAGCATGTAAAATCGTAACTCGCATTCCAGATACAGCCTCTTGTGATCACGATATCAGAATGCATACTGGATGCCCCAAATTGTCTCTTTTTCCTTTTGATGAAGAGAAGTTACTAAAATTAATAAGAAACAAGTAAAAAGGAATGGCAGTTTTTGAATTACAACGATTAAAGATTAATTTCAATAATTAATCTTTAAAAATCGGACTCTACAAAGAATTCCTCTCTACTGTCTGCATGTTTTCCTGTCATTATCATTGTACAAATATTTATAATAATATCAATACAATACAACCGTAAGTAAGAATAGATTTATCTGTAAGTTATCTGAATGTAATATTGGTTCTCTCCCGAGATATCACGCGATTATACGAGCTAAAAAAGAAAGATTTTATAACGAGGATAACATTATGGTCTTAAAAAAAAACGGAAGATCAGGACGTTGTTCATTTCAGCCATTGCGAAACTGTATAGTGAGCAAAAGCACGCACGACGCTATCTTTTCGAGCGACCTACTTCGATCCCTTTTCTACGATAGAAGCTAGAGAGCCTGGGAATATTCAGATAGAGTAATACAGCGACGATAAATTAACACTTTGCAGACGTATACACATTGCGCCACATATCAATCAGAGTGATATATGCTCTTTATTGTTTACTTCTACAATCGAATTCGCCGTTACTTCCGTTGATAATTTCCGATTTCAATATAATTGACATAATAAACTATAAATGAGGCTCATAATTGGGAAATCCGCTCAGTAAACAAATTAAAGATTAATTTACTTCAAATAAAAAATTATCTTTGCTTAACAAATATTACTACATTTTAATTTATAACTTATTAATAGTGTAATTAATAATAATTTACGGTAATTAATTAGTGGTAATCTAGTATTAATTAACAGTTTACATTACAAACAAATCAATCAACGCTTCTCTTATCCTTTTCCAAACCGTTAATTGGCAATTTAAAAAATAAAAAGGGACTGGAGAGGTGTACGTGTACAAAGTTACAATACTCCGCCTACAATCGCGCACGAGGAAAAACATCTCTTACCGAACATTCACGCGAGTCTCGAAGTCACCGCGAGACATATATAGCGAAGTGGCGTGTGTATAACACGCTTGCACATGACTACATATAGTCTCCCGTATACGGCGACGATGCGTGATAACGGGGCGTTTGACCCCGGTGTATCGCGAACTGAACTATAATCCGCCACCGCGATGACGTAGCCGCGCTATAATATTTTAGCGCGCTTCCTCGCGTTATTTAACGATCGTGGTATAACGACATGCGTATGCAGTTGCACGTGGACGCGCGCCAGTCTTGTGCCAATCGCGGATGTGTGATGACAGAAGAAAAGAATACGGACACCGGGCCGAATAACGGATGGAGGACAAACCGAGCGTTCAACGATGATAATATGATGGCTACCGTTGTAGCTTCACAGAGAAACCGTTTTCGACTTTTCATTTTGCGAATATAAAAGCGTGAACGTTATATAGAGGAATGACATATATGTATTCTTATATTATGATTTCCTGAGATTTTATAATAAAATCGCGTCATATTTCTATTAAAAATAAACAATTTCTTCGTCAAAATATATCTAAAATTTAAAACTTGTAACATCCAAAGTTTCTCCTTTTAATTCGCATTTTCTTAACATATTTTTAATAATTAATATCTAATATTAATTATTAATATTTTAATAATTAATACCTACTTATTATGAATAATGTTGTTTTTATTGATATTTGTTTTTCTCGAATTCGCGAGCGTCTAAGAAACGTACAATGCGTTTTTCGTGGAAGTTTTTACTTAAAATTTTGTGAAAGAAAATGATAACTACATATTGAAAAAATAACGTAATCGACCACGGGCATATAACAATTAAGGTACTAACTGAAAAAAGTGCATGTACATAAGTAAAATCACTTCTCAAGAAAAATCCATTTAAAGTTTTCATTTTTCTAAACTACAACTCCATTAACTGATAATGAAGTTGTGGTTGTTTCCAAGTATTTTGTAAGATAAAAACTTTCGATGCGGTTTTCTTAAAGCAGCGGTTTTACCCGAGGCAACAATTAACTCTAAATATTCTATGGAATGAAATAAAGCTTTAAATTAATTTTCTTTTAAAAGAAGAATCTTTATTCTTATTGGTAGTAGTCGCTACAAGAGAAAGAAAATTGCATATTGTCATATGAACGATCAAGTACGCGTTCCAGACAAACACGATTAGCCACTTGACACAGATTAACAGACACGAATGATTGTGATTACGGCAAAATTAATCGGATAATTGCGCGATTCTTTTCGGTTTTTCACCCGAAAGATTGACTCACTTATTCCCACAATGAACGCTTTCACTCACATGGTTCTCGTAGCTCATTCGCCTTCTCCTTATCAGGCGTAGTCGTCAATAAATCGTCGAATCCCCTCGCGTGATAAGAGCGCAATGAACGAGCCACCGGCATGCGAGTGTATTCTTTTTTTTTCCTCGCTTTCTCTGTCTTTATTGCTTCTCTCCGCGACCGATTCGTCCCCAACCGTCTACGTCGTACTATTTGTGTCGGTGATAACATGAATTTGCAAAGATTTGAAACTTTCGATAAATACATTTTGACACACTTATTCCGATTATTTCTTCACGTAACGTAACTTGATTTATTTTTCGTAAATATAGAAAACAAATTTTATTTTAAAAAATTTTTCTACATTTTTTAATGAGCATTCTTATTTCATTTCGGACGTAATTTAATAACATCTAATAAAACTGAAAATATATTATAGATCTGAAGACCAATTTTTACCAATTACGTAAGAATTTTTAAGTCACGAAAAATTACGAAATATACGAATAAAAGTCTGTTCAAAAATCTTTACGTAAGACGGATTTTATGTCTGCATTCATGGCTTAAAATGAAGTGAAACATATACTCGGCAAGTTATTAGAAACTTCGTACAAGAACTTCCTTTCGCAATCCTTGTAATTTAATCGGACTGTCAGTATAATGAAAGATCAAGTTTGCGAATGATATTACATTATGTCAATAAATCCAGATAAATTACTGTCATAAATTCAGATTGAGAATAAAATTAAGAATAAAAATTCTAAATATGTTGACTCCAACATGTGTGTGTCGTATAGAAATCTGAGACCAGCTACATCGTGCATTAAATTTATACAAACGTACGTGCGTGGCTAACTAAGGGTGAACCCTGGCGCGCCGTTTCTTATCATTCGCAGCAAAAGCAAGTAAAACAATGATAATGAATTGTGCACGCGCGCCGGTCGTCGGTGGAAGGTCGGCAGCGGCGCTGAAGAAGAGGCGGCATGCCGCTTTTAATGATGATTCGTGAAAAACAAAGGGAAAAATGCTGGCTGATAACCGTTCGGAGATAAGCGACGTTAATAAATATTAAAAAGTTCGTCAGAATATCGCGTGCTCGCATCATTACGAAGCGGGCGACAGTTTTATGAAGATGGTTTTACAACGATTATGTCAGTGGTCAACTGTCTGATCAACAAATACGCAAAACTCTAGAAATGTTGTATAATGTACCATAAAAATTTATCGTAATATATTACGCATAATTAATTTAAGAATTTAATAAAAAATTTAAAAATCTATAAACGATATATTAGTTTCCATTCCTGCATAGAATATAATGTCAGTAGGAAATCACACTAATCTTCACGCGAATAAATTTCGATTCGTGGCAGTGGCCAGCGTTTGTACTCATCCGCGACTGCTTTAATAGACCCATTTTCACGGCCATGTGAAAGGGGCAACACGTGGCACCGCATTATGTTCCGACGAAATTATTTAGAGAATCGCTGGCCAGGCATCGCCTACGAGCGATTCCCCAATGGTTTCTGGCATCGGCGGAAATCGCAATGGATCTCACACACCACCGCCACCGCCACGTGCCGTGAACGTGATCTTCGCTCCTTTCGCGATTGCATCACTGATTGCACAGGCTACCGTAGTCTCATCTACGCCGGAGGTGTTATAAATATCACGGAACAATTATCAGCGACACTAAATCAACGTAATATTTCTTCCCGCGACCACGTTTGAAATTGTCCGCGTAAGAATGATGCCACAAACACGAGAGAGAAAAGAATCGATTTCGAGTGAGATTGAAATATATATCACGTTGCTAACGCGAGGATTACAGGCTTCAAGACTAAAGCCTCCTCTAGATGAAATCCATAATATCAAGATACGATCCTATGAATAATATTATTTTTCCTCTACACTATTTTATATCCTATAGAGAAATTTACAAAAATGACTGCATGATATACTGGATGCTATATAACTATAACTGCAATTCTTCACGCTTTGAAATCTATCGAAAAATTCTATAACGCGTTTTTAATGTCTTACAAAATGTTTGGTAGATCTATCATATGAAATTAGGAGCAATATTTTTATTATAATTCTAAAAATGTTACTATATTTCTAATTATAGTACACCGCTGACGCAATAATCTTTTTAACCTAACCGACACACCACCGAGATAACAAACACTCTTGATAGGAATAATGCGCGATGGACTAGAATATTAAACGCGGACGCCGACGCGTGCTCCGGAAACGATAGGATGAAAGTAGAATAGCAGCGTTTCATTATACTCCGGGACAATGACCCACGGCAGCAACAGCAGATTATCAACCTTAATGAGCGATAAGTAATATAAGCGAAAAGATAACAGGTGCTGGCGAAAAAAATATCGAGCGACGAGAAGAGTTTCGGTAAAGGGAGAGGGGAAGACGAAGCCCGAGACTTATGTGAGAGGAGACTTCGGGAGACGCAATTTAATGCTAGGCTAAAAAGTGGAAAAGCTTATTAATCTTACAACTGTTGTAAATTAAATTGATATAATACAGTTATATAATTAAGTTATTCGTTGCAACGGGCACTTTGCCCATCATTTGCGTGGGTTCGTTCTTGAAAAATCGGCATAGTATTATGCGTTCATTATTTATGCGTAACACCTCTAAGTGCAAAAATAAACGCAAATATCTGTGTCTTCCTTGAAAAGCAAGGATTCTGGGAAATTTATATATTTGATTTTCATTAATAATTGCAAATGAACGTTCGCCAATTATGAGAGTTTGTATTCGTTACAAGGCCAATTTAGCACGCAAATGCGTGATGTGAGAATATTAAATTAACACTGAAATACTACAACCATGTTTCGTCTATTTTTACGGGATTGGGGAAAAACATTCGGGAATTACAGAACCGTGGTGAAAATTTGCATGACAACTGTCTCGCACTAGCATGCCGAGCTTAAAGCGGGGAACACAGACTTTTGCATAACGCATGATGCATAAGCGTAAGAAAATTGATTGGTCTATTTCCTTATGCACATGTACATGGACCAATCAATTTTCTTATGCTTACGGATTATGCGTTATGCAAAAGTCTGTGCTCTCAGCTTAAGACACTCTAATAGATGTGAAGGTAAATCATTTTCCTCGCGCACTCGGCGCCAAATTGTTCAGGTATTTCGCGACCTCGAGTTAATCCGTTATCGCCGACTTTCTTTACATCGCTGCTGTTTAACGATCTCGACGAGTGAGACAACTTGTCCTTGAATCGTCTCACGAAACCGGCTATTAAAAGTTTCCGCGTCTGTTCTCCCCAACGGCGTTTCTTTCACTCGCGCTTCTCCCACTTCGGCTCGCCCGCGCGAGCATACCGCGCGCGCGACGTGTGTGCTAGATTACGCGTAAATACTTCGGCGCCAAGAGACACGTGGTGCTTCTGGCACTTTGGCGCCGCTCGGGAGACTTCGAAAGGAGAAGGAAAGCCGTCCGCCTGTCTGTCGCTCAATGCTGATTCAGCAATTAGAATCGAACAACTTGTTTTGACTTGGATTGATTTTTACATAGAGCACCGTAACAATATTTTTTTTTTCAACTGCAAACTCTTTCATCAACTTCGTATTGTTATACTGTTAAATTTGTAGTGTCAAATTATACTCAATTTGAGTTATTTTTAACCATTCCTATAGGTCACCATTGCTCCTACTCAATATGTTAATTTAACTAAAACAATATTAATTTAACTAAACCAATGCCGGCAATGCCAATGGAATTGAAATAATATTGTTTTGTGTTAAAATAATAAGTTTCGACACACATAGTTAAAAATAATAAAGGTATTGGTGTAAATTTCATCTCCTCTAATAGTCTAATATTTAACAGTGTACAACTTCTTAATTATAAAAATGATAGTGCCTAGATTATAAGTAAATAAAGACGAGGAACATTTCAGGAACTAAGTTTTAGAGGTGTTAACTAGTAATAAATCCTAATTTGCCATTACAGTTTTCTTTATACGAGAAGAAACGGATAAGAAAAATGAAGATAGAAGGCCGAAGTATATCTTCTCCATGTGGCGGATTTGTCGCGTCGTCACGTTACATTATCGCCGGTGACGACTGTGATCGTGTTTATCTTACTTTACAAAACCGCTCACTTTATACGTGATTCACTGCGGACGCCGTGCGTATTACGATTCGCACTTACGGCCGCGGCAAGGCACAGTCTCGTAAAATTTATTGCATTATAAATAAACGCACGCGAAGGCAGCGCGGAGCGAAAAGGTGATTCTCGAAATTAAACTGAATGGCGGGTATTCGTGTAATGCCGGAAGTGGAATATTTCTGAAATTTTTCGTCAAGTTCGGCAATACCTTTTCTTTCCGTAAAAGAGATGTGGAAGGAACGATATCGTGAGATGCATAAAAATTTTTGCTTTGTACGTTTGTCACGCGAAGAGGATATAAAAGTCACTGAAGATAAGGTATCTCCTGCATGCGAAATCTTTTAAAAAGAAACAGATTTTTGGATTTAAATAAGTTTGAAGCATGTCTAAATTAACATAACAGCTTTCAATGGAGGAAATACATTTCAAATAGTAGATATTAAATTCAGTGTACAGTAGACCAACATCCTTCAACTATTTATACATTTCCTAAGTTAATTTGTGTTGTATTCTTTTAATCAATCGATAAAATTAACATTACAATTCAGAAAAGCTACAAAAAATTTAACGAAGAAGTTAAAATGTCGAAGGAGAAACCTTATCAATTATATCAACTGTTTTCATTCACATCACTAGTTAAGGGATTACACGTAATCACCGCTAATACGCGATGTGACTGATAATCGCTGATATTGGAAGCCGCACACGCGAGGCAATCTGGATCTTAAAATAGAGATCTTTGGGCGATGGCGTCGAAAATTGTCGATGTTATATACTTTCTTCGAGAATTACCGTTAGCCGAAGTGACTACCACGATTCGTTACATAGCCAGTAATAATTATATTATCAAATGTTGACCGCTATAGATACTCCGCGAAATACTTCGCTCACGCAGCCATGAATAAATCTGACATTGAATTTATTGAAATCACGACGTACATGTGGATATACCATTCTTAAAACGTGTATTTTTTAAGTCTTCTCGAAAATTATAACTTTTGCACCAGGTCCATATAACTGTACTGAAAAATGAGTTCTGATTTCAAGTATCGTCATAATAATAGAAAAATAATTTTAATTAGATAAAATAATCATATCGAGCTAACTAACAAATTTATTTTGCTACCTTTAAAGAGGTAGTTTTGAAACAAGATATATCTTGTTTTTTTAAATAGTATACTATTTAATTTTTACATCAATCAATTACATTCTGTCATTATTATCAATTTTTTGCTGTCTACCCGCACCAGAAATGGATCACGACAATATCAAATACGCGTGATTTTATGGGGAAAAACCGGTTTGATAAAATAATACAAAAACATCTATCATATCAGTCCGTTAAAATTGAAATAAATCTGTAGCTAAACACAGAACTTACTCGAAATAAAAACTCACCAGAATTCTCCGATCAAGTTCTGGTTAAAATATTTTACTTTTTATGTTTACCAAAAATCAGTAAAATATATAATAAAAATTCGGTCTCAATTAGTGTATGCGATTGTATCGAGAGGTCCGAAAAGATGTCACGGGTAATCGATCGGTTCCCTGTAGACGCGTTCACCGTGCGAGAGGCACTTGCCCTTTGATTTGCAAGTCTCTCGCAATGTGCCCCTCCGGCACATAAATCCCCGCTGTTGCGAACGCCACGACCGCAAAGGGTTAATTGCTATATGTAAATCACACAGGACCACGCCACGTGTACACAATATATACTACATAACACACTCACTCACACTCACACACACACACACACACACACACACACACACACACACACACACAC
>NW_020222808.1:938568-1001076 GCF_003070985.1 Temnothorax curvispinosus
CACACACACACACACACACACACACACACACACACACACACACACACTTAATATATACACCCACACTTCGCCCCGATCGCAGCTTCGATCTCGTAACCCGCATCAGTTACATTATTTATCTATCGAGCGGTTGCGCAAGGCGATTCGAGCGTATTTATTAATGAACAAACGGCGTTCGCGCCGTGGGTTACGGAGAAATGTTAATTGAACGCAATCCCGACGACTCTACATTTGTCGCCGTCGGCTTAATGACGTTTATCCAGGAGGATCAATCGGCGGCTTTATTTAAATCCACTGCTTTTGATTCGGGATTCGGCTTTCCGTTCATGCGCGCATAATCGTTAAACCTTATACAGCCCAAGCAAAAAGACACGCAAAGCGGAATCACGAATCCTGTATGGCTGTGCGCATACGCGATTATTAGAGTAATCATCGTGCTTATTATATCCCATAGCTGAAAATAGATTTCCCACTCACGCTCACAGAAAAATATAAATAACAGAGAAAAATTCTCGTAAGCTTTTATTGAGTTTCAAGAGGAAAGATGCGGCAATGAGTGGAATAAGAGTCCGGAATTTATAAAAATAAAATTATCATTCTCGTTCAAACGTAACGTGAGTATCGCAGTAATGCGCCGATATCGCAAATGAGCATAATACACAGATTTTTCTCCGCTGCAATGACGCACATTGAACGTCACGGCAAATTATCGTTTCAGGTATGTGCATGCAGTGACGCGCGATACACGTCACTGTAGCCGAGGGTATACTTTACCTCTAGCTCTTGCTCTTTATGTACTCGAGAGGTTAACGGCCGCTCGGGAAGCTTTATATTAAATTATCGCGTTAACCCATTTGCATTCGCAGCCATAACATCTTGTCTGATATCGAAAACTATCAGCTTTTCACAAAAATTGTTTTTTTTAACTCCTCGACCTATCAACGTTTTTACGAATTACATTAAAACGTATGAAGATTTCAATTATGTACAAAAATTTGATACGAGTGATTTAATTCATCTCCAATCATTTGAAAATTTGGCACGTGATATTTAATGAGAGATGCAAACGTATGCAAACAGCAGTTTATGTAAATTACTAAAATTCGCATCTGCGAACTCATCAATCAAAGTCACATTTTAATTAAGATAGGTATCTGAAAATATTTACTTTCGTTATATAGCGGAGTAAATTTAAAATATTCAAAGAACACTGAAGGTGAGAAATGAGGCTCATAGATTACCGTAACACATTATCAAGTCCTTGAAGCGCCAATTAGCGAATCTAGGCGTAATCATATCTTATGGCTGCCGTTCGAGATAAAACGCTACTTTAAGCTCACGCTTCAGAGAGTGTATCACGAGATTCACGAGAAATTAATGAATCTCTTCTACACAATATTGCTTCTCATCGACAAGCTCTCGTTCAAGAAAAATCCGTAGACGTAATATTCGAACAGTCAGGAAGTGAGATTTAAGAAAGACTCGCTGAGAACCGTGATGCATCATTATCGAGTTCCTGAAGTACCAATTAAAGATCCTATAAGAGACTGGCCACATAACGCCAGTTTTGTCAAAATCTTGCGAGAGAGAGAAGGATATACATTTAGATCGTTTTCTCTTTCTCTCTTATACCTCTTTCTCTTTCTGTTTCTCTTTCTTTTGACAAAACTGAAGGACCAATCAAAACTCGGTCTTATGACCAGTCTCTTATTATAGGGTCTCTAGTACCAATTACCAAAACTAGGCGCAGTCGAATCTGTGGTTGTCATTACAGATAAACATTTCTCTGGATTATTCACGTTTCAGCATGTCACGAGAAATTAATGGTTCTACTCAACGCTCCGTTTCGACTAGTTTCTATATGAAGCCTTTGCCGAAATAAATGATTCAATGCGATATCAAACGCGACATTTGTGAGATTCGCGTCCGCTCTGCGAAACGTCAGCCCGGTCGAACGCATTTCATTACGCAAATGATTTTCCATTTATTATTAGCCGCGATTTGGCAACCACTGTTGTTTATCAAGCTCGACCATATACGTCATGCGCGTGTATGCGTGTAACATACGTACACTAGTTACGAGAGAATTAACGTACATATAGCGCCGTTCAGGGACGCTAATCGCCGACGTAACGTGAGTCGAGAATCCCTGATGTGATATTATTCGCGTCGCGAAATATCGTGTTACCGTAATATTAATTTCACGTAAAAGCTCTCGCGAGAACTATAACATAGTATTTCAAAAACTTCTATAACCAGACAATTCGAAATTATATAAGAATTAAGAAAATTATGTTTGTACATAACATTTCTTTGAATATTTATTTTGTAAAAAAAAATAATTAGAATAACGTATAGTATAAATAAAAATTAAATAAAAAATGGAACTGAAAATAATTAAGGTGATTCAAGCATTTTCTGTTTTGATTATATATTAAATCAATGCAAATCGATTTGTCTGAAAACTAAAAAGGGGATCTTATTTGTTAAAATAAATAAAAATCGTTTCTTGAGAGAGATAGTACAGAAACTGTTATGTGCACACGTGCATGTACGCGAGTCATATGTCAGTTCGCTCTAGCGAGCACGACCACAAATTGTAAATGATGGTGTTGTAAACGGACGCCGAAGACGAGCGTTCCTCGTGTATGCTCGTGGTGATGTGCGCGAAATTTGCACATAATACACGAAAGGGAGTTTGGGAATTTCAAAGCAGACATTGCTGGCGGACGACAGATGCACGATGACGGTTGAGTTTCGCATTTCGACAACTACGAGCCGAACTCTCCGTGTATTAATGATTATCCGCTACGCTAAACGGACGTCCGTCTGATGACACACATTTTACGTAAATCATTGTAAACGTTAGTTACAACTACCACTTACATAGATCTTTTAATAGAAAAAAAATTAGCACAATTTCGCAAAAAAATAACGATCCTATCTTGTTTTCAAGTAACGTCACTATTTTTCTTTTGATCTCCTTCCTTTATTTTAATTATAACAATCCTCGAAGTTCTTGAAAAACGATAGTCATTAAATTAGTGCGTATATAGTCCAAATAACACAAAGAATGTATAAATTACTTAAAACTTGAGAAAAATTGTACTATAAATGTAATAAATTAATAAATTATAAATGTGTAAGTTCAACAAAGATAACCGCGATATTAATTTATTGATGACTACATAAATATAATAAATTAATAATTATAAATGTGTAAGATCAACAAAGATAACCGCGATATTCATTTATTGATGACTGTATACATATAAATTATGTCATTATCGAAGGCGGTATATAGTAATATTACGATGTTACGATACGATTATAAAAAGTGATACATCTAATTACGACTACTCGCACGTCATCGTGTGGTCGTTAAAGAATAATGAGCATCAATTTTATCGGGTATTATTTTGGTGAGGATGTTTTCTCCGCTGTCATAATCATCCCGGTTAATCGTGCAACTTCGAGCCCGTGCTCGGAATGGCGAATGTGTCTACTCGAGGAGTCGTTAACCCAATTGATCGATCTTACGGAGCCCATCGTTCCGTATACTTTCACCGAAAAACGCGAGAGCGCTTTTACTCTCTTGCGGCCTGAAATCCCCGGGCGAAAATTAAGCCCGCGACCTCGATACTCCCGTCGTCGCGCGCGCACGTCAAACTTGAATATGCATGCGAATTCCATCCTGTTTACAACGAGTATCTGGCAAGCTTCAACGGCGGCGACCGATCGTCACGAGTGACACAGATATTTTCTCAACTTCTAAAAGGCACCTACGGCCAAGCGAATGAGCCGCATGTACCGCGAACCGGTATATCTCCCTCTTTCTTACAAGCGAGCAATTCCACCCCGAGCTCGAAAACAAATCGTTGCGCAATGCCAAGTAAAGTTATGACTATGACTGCACGGGCATTAAATCGACGTTGAAACAGCGTAGTCAGCGAGGTGCGGTCTTCTAACTTCGGTAAGGAATCGATTAAGAACCGATTCCGAGCTCGGAAGTGCCAGTCCTACTCTTTAGTAGGACTCACGTAACGATTCAACGCTCGCGTTTGAAAACAAATCACATTGCGTAACAAAGACTGAAATTATTCTCATAATGACATCAGATCGGCATAATGGCTTCCGAGACGGCAGCCAGTTCGAACCGATTCCGAGTTCGAGAGTTCAGAACCGGTCTCTCCGTCAATGCTGCGCTTTGCAAGCTCACAATCGCGAAAACATATCGTTACGCAATCACAAAAGCGAAGTTATTCCCGCCCAATATTGTTTACTTCCTATTGCAAAATACCACTTGACTTTATAATATTTAAAAGTTAGTATCTGGATCACTCCACATAACTCCAACGTTAATGATAAAAGAATTTAAATTAATGATGTAAATAAGCATCATTAATGCATTAAGCACTGGTAGATAATGGTAGTTTGTCGGCGATTTAAATGTCGTATCAGTGTTACGAGACTATCTGCGCTAAAAGTGTTGACTTGTCATTCGCGCGCTGTTAGAAATAACCGTTTGCCCAAGAACATTAGAGGTACATTAGGAAACTACAGTTTATATAGGTATACATGCAAAGCGCACGAGGTACGCGTGGCCTGTTTTCCTCAAACTTCTAAAACGACTTTGTATGCATAAAAGTGAATAACCGCGTCTAGCGATGCTCGCTTGAGTATCACGCTATTAGAATACGTGTGCCTAAAACTATTTATATAAAAGACGAGGGACAATAAAAAAATGCAGCACACCGTGCAATCCGACATCTTAGCAATTTGTTATCGGCAATTAAAAAAAAACTAATAATCGTTACGTTAAAAATCACAATTATTGAAATTATTATAATTATAGCAATATATATGTAGCTTCGCGAGTCAGAATTTCATATTTATTAAAGTGAAATTCGAAGATTGATTTCTTCTTAGCAAGCAATTACGTGACTGTGACCTTTAGTGCTCTATGTGTATATCTTTTTAAAGCTATTATCTTGTTAACCCCGATCTCGCTGACGTGTTATACCATCAGAGTTAGATACGCGTGAAAATACTTGACCGGACAGTGAACGATCGACGACCTCATTGGCCGACGACACTTTGCACCTGCAAATGCAACAGTCACATGCACGCAGCACGACAGACACCAATAGAATGTTCACCCCGGACGCTAACTGAACGCTAATGACACTCGATTTAATCACACGCACATATATGTACGTATGTGTATGTATGTATGTATGCAAATGTATATTAATTGTACCTGATATCCACCATAGTCTACGCGTAGTCTGTCGAAACGGAACGTCTAAATTATATCCGATACACATGTTTAAGAAAATAGACGATAAATGGACAGATATTGCTTTTATAATCGCGAGTTTATTTATATTAGATAAAGGTTTTAAGTACTCAAATTGGATTGTTATACCCGACGATAATTATTAGAAACCTCGTTTACTATTAATTTCCTCTGCTTATAGTTTCATCGTATGTATTCTAATCTGCTTCGCGAATGTGAATTATATAATATATCTGTGTCACGGAAGGAAAATTCGCGTTTTACGGATTACTCTTGCCATTCATTCTTTCATGTAACAAAGTTGTGTACGGATCATTATTTCTCCTTTCCACAGAGATCCAGCAACACGCGACTACGAAATGCAATCTAATAAAGCCGCTTTATCGCTGCGTAACGCACTGCTGTACAGTACAAAAGTCAGTGTGCAACTATGCCGGAACACGGGCTACAATTTGAATGTTGCACGGCGTCATTTGCATGTCAAAGGAAGGTATAGTCGATTATGCTACCCGGTGCGGACGCGCGGGTAGCAATATGATCGCACGAAGGTCGTAACCAGAACACGCGGAATTACGCACACGTGATTCTCGTATTCGACTCGAACGTGAACGAAACCCCATCTTCCCCCCCTCCCGCTGATCCGCGTCCAAATATAAACCCACGTGCCAACATATGAAAATTGGGCCTCGTATGCCGGAACGAATGAATAAACGCGTGCAATTTTCGATGGCGAGAAGTTCGACGACCGCTGAAATTGGATAATAAGCAATGCCGCGGTAAAATTGAAGAGAATCGTTCGAGTTGAATTACGCAATAACACCGTAATGACGATTACGTGGAGGAGTTGCGACGGTTCCATTAGAACTGAGAAAGAGTACGAAGAGAAGGAAAATCTTAATTGACGTGATTAACTTAGATTTTTGACGTAGTATCTTGTTTTTTCCTGATTCCTAGAAATTCACGTAGTTACCTATTAAGAGTAATGACCATTACACACGATATTAAACTATTTCTGTAATACGATCTTAATTACATATTGTTATATACATCAAAAAGAATAAAAAAAGAACTATGTTAAATTATAGAAGTATCAACATGTATGTAAAAAGAAATATATACTTGAAATATAGAAAAATCGATTCTTTATCATTATGCTACCCGCATTATGCTACGGCATATATGTAACGATGACTTAATAAATCGATAGGATAGCATGTATAATTAGGACAGCTATTACACGACGCTTCTCTTAAACGCCGTTCAATTCCTCGGAACAGGTGGCCCTATATCGCCAATACGAGATGACCGACATTCCTCGGATATTCGCAACTGCAAACGTGACTGTGCGGTACATTCTTTACGAATCACGTTTTACGTAAAAATTCAATATAAATGAAAGTTCGGAAAGATCCGAAGAATCCTCCCGAAGAAAAATTCGAGAAGAGAAGAGTAATGATAGGTTGCGCGGCTTGATATTTTACCAATCCCGCGGATTGATTATTTTTGCATTGATACATTTACGCCCACTTTCTACTTTCCCTTTTTAAATGTATAATAATCTATAACGTAAATACTATTCTTCAAGAATATTTTAAAATTTGGTACAATGTAAATTTTTTCAGTTTCTATATGCACTAATATAACTACAACACGATATCCATAATGTATTGAAAACAAGAATGTCAATAACCTTTTCAAACCTTTCGATAAAAAAAAGTAATCGCTCCAAATCCAACATTAACTGATCGATAACAAGTTATTATGTATAGTAAGCTTCCTATAAGTCGAAATACTCCAGCGTAACATAAAAATGACGAAGAACTAAGACTATCTAATATCGTATTATATGATTAACTCCGAAGCGTTATTAACTACGTTGGACAAAAATAGATAGATGATAAGGTAGAATGGTAGATAACAGATAAGTCAGAGTCGTTAGAATTTTTTGCATTCTTATTGCCTGCATTACGTTGACTCGCCACTTTATGAGAATAGTCACGTAGGCATGTAATTTTCCGTGCGAACGTTGTAATTTTTATGCATCTATAAAACGTTCCTCTTTGTCTATATTTAAATCACGTAGCCTATACTTAATGTGGTACGGTTGTCGCCTACCAAATAATTAATCCGTATAAAGAGATTTTTCTAAAATCGATTACGTGTTTTGATAGCAAATTATTGTACGTACGGACTTGAAATTTATATCAAAACCGTAATTTCTTCGTCTTTTAACGGAATATGATGATTTTTCATTTTACGGGTAGGTACTACATATATTTTTCATGCAAATGGACATGTTATTATGATATCATCTTTATCTGGACTCACCTTTTCGTCGAGATTGTTCAGATCCGGCAGCTGAAAAAGAAAACAAAAATTTCATTAGTAAAATAGGAAAATTGTAATATACAAACCTATCATTTTGTATTTGAATCAATGTATTTAAAATTCGAATCAGCGGAATCAAACGTCGTTAAATTACTTCGCGTCTAACAATCGCGATACGAGAAAAAAGAGTTATCTCACCGGTCCACTTTGTTGAAAATCATGATCATAAATATTATTAAAATTAATGAGATTAAGCTATTAAATTTTAATCAATATAAAAGCAAAAATTGTGAATTTTTAATTTAATTTTAATTAATGTAAAACCAGATCAGATGCTTAATCTCACAGCCAGATGCAACATTGCCGATCGATGCAGCACGTACTCAGCATAAATTAACAATTTATAAGAAAGCTAATATTAATGACAAAACAGAACAAAAGAGAAATCTCGCGCGAGCGTGTGCGGTCGAGAAAAGAGGTGGATTGTACGCCACCTATCCAAGTCATTTCGAAATGATATCCCCGGCTTTACCGACGACACAGCCAGTTACATCGATCCGCGCGCGTGTACAAGAGAAATGCTTTGCCCGTCGGCGAGCCGAGGCGCCCGGCAACGACGGCAGATGCCGCCTAGTGTCGTAAAATTGCGAGATCCCTCGTAAATTGAAGGAAATTGATGCCAATTTGTATCAATCAGCCGTCGCGGCTGGTTACATTCTCGCGAGGTCTGCACACAACGTGTTGGGATTAATTTAATACTCGATGCTTCGGACTGCTTGATTAACTTTCATGGTCGTCGTACGTGCTCCGAAAGAGAAACGGATGCATATGCCGGAGCTCTATATAACATTTTCCACGGAAATCGATTTATCCGATACATAATACAAATGCGAATACATTTCGCGAGACAAGAAAAATTAATATCGCCGATTTTACTCTGCATCATTGAACGAGAGCTTCCGAGAGAGCTTTTAAAAAAAATTAAACGTCAAAACAAATATTTAAAATACATTAATAAAATAATCAAACTATATACTAATCCAGTGTAATTAAATCAATATAAAATACCTAACACAATAAAAAAAAAAAAATTTTATAATATAAAAATTCTTTCGGTTCTTCTCTATATCGAAAGAGGAAGACGGATATCGCTAATTCTTACTGTACGGTATAAAATAACCGTGATCGTCCGGGATTCATATTGAAGTGCGGATGCCCCGGATGAATTGATCCGGCCGGTGGATCGGATTATATTGGAAGAGCTGGGCTATCGATTAAAGTTTTCAGTGGTCCTTTTATGTCGTCTCTCCTCTCGTTCATCCGGACAATATCGAAACCGCTGACCGTTCTCGGTCAGCGGAATCCGTCGCCGCTCCAGTAAATGCGTAATCGCGCATAAATCAGAGCGCGGGGGCGAGGAAGGAGCGAGCGCCGCACGATGCATATTTATGCGCCCGCAGCACCGAGAAATTAAATTCACACATTTCATCGGCCCTATAAAGCATGCGCATATTTCGTACGACGGAACGCTGAGAATGCAAAAGTCGCGGGAGGCGGGAGCGAAAAGGGACACAGGTCGGGAAGAGATTCGTGCTAGCCGTGATCTCTTCCATTGTCCGCGCATACTAATTGGATTGCCTTCATTAAGACATCCGCGAGCGTGTGGGCGTTGCGCGACGGATTCATTAACGATTCAACGCAGCGGCGATGCGAAATTTTTGTATCATATATCTTCCCGCGCCGCGACAGCCGTATTCCGGATTGTAGAGGCGAGACGCGCGAATATGTTTTAGCTTATATTTATTCATAAGATCCAGATTATACGAGATGCCGAATAATTTGGTCAGAGCGAACTTTGTGAGTAATATTTCAAATATAGTATGTCAAGTATGAAACTCCTATTACATTAACTTCTTATCAATCCCATTCCATTAATATTTAACAATTGTTCGCACAAAATGAAATATGGCTGAGTTTCTTAATCTCACCAAATTATCATATTAAGAGAACATTTATTTTTAATCGATCTCATATATTTTTCTTATAACATTTTAATAATTTATATATCTAATTATGTAATTATGTAAAATTTCATGAAATTATAAACTAAATTATAAAACTTTATAATGATTTAATTTGCACGTGTATAATTGACATAATATATTACTAAGATTTTTACACGCTTGCGGTCGACTGAACACTCGTCTACTTTGATCTATTTGACATTCCGTATACCATCTTCACATACCATCGTGTGCGCAAGATTGAAGATTGGGAAATAGTTTAATGAGCTGTAAGTAGGTAATTGCGTGTGTCTCGCACATTGTGTTCGCGGGTAATAAATAGGTTGATCACTATACGAAGATCTATTAATGTGTACGGTTTTATTCTGGAAAATAAGTGAAAATTAAGATGTGCGTCTTAAAATAAGACATAAATCGGGTCGACTGATAAAGAAACCTGAATAAAAAAATGCAGGTCAATTATTTTCAACTGTCTAATTTCTATAAATAAAACTCACTGTATCAATCACAGCGAAATAAAAAAATTAAACTTAACAAAAAATTTTATATAAATAGATAATAATTATACGTAATAAAGAATTTTTCGATAAAATTATCCTCTCCAATGTGATATGCAGTTTTAATAAATTAAATACTTTAGATTTTAGAACAATTCTAAAAGATTATTAAAAAATATACTGCAGTATGTATATTGCCAAATATTATATAGATGATAATAATTAAATAAAGATGTATTCGTACAGTTCTTCCGCAACAGCTCTTCGAGAATAATTTACGGGTTTGCAACGAATAACAGAGGAAACTGACGCGGAAATAATGGCTGTATCTTGTTTGTGTTTTATTATAGAAACATAAACAAATAACACGTTGTTGATTATGCATTCTCGCGGTCTATGGCATCCTATGCATAATCGCGCCTGTGTATACGGTTTACTCCCAAATCTCGTATGCGCACACAATTTGTTGCAACAGCACTGTCGCCGCTTGACGACAGTACTTTACTACGCATGCGATTTACACGACGAATAAACTTTGATTTACCGGAACTATATTTCGCTGAACGAGATTTTTGCCTGTACGTCCATAACGAGGAGAAAAAGGAGCGACGCGTTTATAGCACCGTAATGTTGAATAAATCGATTAGATTCGCATTTTCACGATTACTAAAACTAGCATCGTTATATGTTTCATCTCGCAACTACCACCATTTCGCAATTTAAAATTTTTTCTCAATATCCTTATGTATTCCAAGAACATTTTTATCGGCAAATTTGGGAAATTTAACACCTCTAATCGCGTTATAGCAAAGTATCTGCATCTTTATACTTCCACCGTTGTAAATGACAGCGAACAATTTCGAACGATGCGATAATAAAATATTCCATCTATGCAGAATATTTTATGAGTTAATATTGCAATACTTTTTAGACGTTATTCGAATAAATGCACCTTTAACAAGTCGGATAATAAATCATATTATACAACTTTCGCCGATAATTTCGCGCTAACGATTGACGAATACCAAAGCAATAATTAACGAAGTAGACCGACAATGTCGAAGATACTAAATAAATTATTTTACGGATACGTATTAATATATATATTGAGTCCTCTAATTATTTAAATTATTTTACTTCTATACCGTCAAATTAAATTATTTATTACCGTCAAATTAAAATAATTATATTACAATTATTTCTAGACGTGCAATTCGCTGGCTTATAACCACGTTACGTTCGTTGCGAGTACCTCTCTGCGAATTTCTCTCTTATTCCGGCATTTTCGAACAGCATTGTCGATTAAATATACAAAATCTCGGCGAGCGGTTGTAGTCTTCCGTGAAATTGCACGAAGTGCAGTACCGTTGCAGGTTAAAGAGACGAGTTGGGAAGAGGGAGAGAGTCTCTTTAGTATTACCAGCCTCGTTCTTCGAAGGAGCAGAACCTCTTTCGTTTCAGCATTCACCGATACTTTCGCGCGAGCGAGCGAAAGAGAGAAGGAGCAGTTTCCCGCACACGTAAGCCGGTAGAAACTGGCTCTTCCTTTGAGGTTCTCTCGGTCTCGCTAAACGAAAAAATTTACCGCGAGCCTCTCTCGTCTCGTCGAAATTTATTTCAACTCGCCTCCCGCGAAGCTCTCATCCATCTTTCCGGTCCGTAAAGTAGAACTCGAGGTACGTTCCGAGGGTCGCACCGACCGACGAACGTAAATTCGCGCGAGCACGCAAGACCACGCGTAACGAATTTACGGCCACCGACAAATGGAAGACGTTCATATAACGGTATGATGGTCCTCAAAACAATACTGGCAATAGCGTACGTAAGAAATACGCATAAAAAACATAGACGGTTTTTGGAAGAGAAGAGCGGCTGAAAATTTTAAATCCCTGTTAATAATATATTAGTAAAAGAGAGAAAATTACGTATATCAAGTGCACGCCAAACACTAATAAATTCACGCATGCTATATTCAAAATTGAATAAAGTTAACTAACAATTTAAATAAATTCGTGTAAACTTATTATTATGTAACATAAAATTAAAATTTATTATAATTTAAAATATTATAGAAATGGTGCTGTGAAATTATGGAAATATGGCATTTATTCGAAACAGAATATTATTTTGAATTTTATAAAAAGTAATAATTTGATATCTTCTCAAACAACAGCCAAACAATGGTGCGAAATTTGTGTAAAATAGGAAGTGTGATTTTATCGATAATACTACTTTAAAATAAAATAGTACACAAGAGTCCGCATAAGTCGCGTAACGGTAAGACGGTTTTATTGTCGCGTCGACGTCATCTCTAAAATAATCTATTTTTCGCGCTTGAGGCAGTTATATCATAAGTATCTGATATTGGTGCAAGGTACGAGTGCCATTACTATATAATATAACGGTGCCAGCTCATGATGAATATTCTCGATGCACGGGCGATCAGATGTTCGATGAGTGATTACGTTGCAGACGCGATTACTGCCAGCATTCTTTAACGACAGCTCATCAGATGTTTCTTTGGAGGATGGTATCCTCCGAGAGTTCAAAGTCTCGACGAAGTAACTGCTGCTATTGACAAGTTACTTGGCAATTTTCGAGACTTCGTTTCTTTAATATAAATTTGATAAAGCATATTTTGGTGGGATATCTTACATTACACATAAACTGCAGACTATTGTATATCTAACTTATGCTTTAATCGATTATTTACCAGGAAAGGATGCGAAGTGGTTCTTTAATTTTGATGAGCTTTTAATGGTTGTTCTCTAGACAAAAATAAGGGACACAATATAACTAAAAAAAATACGTGTCCCCTTATTTTCGTCTAAACAACATTAAAAGTTCATCAAAATCGGAGGGCAACAAGGGACTTCGAAACCTTCCCTTCTAAATAATCGATTAAAGCTTGAACTAGATATACAACAGTCTGTAGTTTATGTGTTATGTAAAATATCTCACCAAAATATACTTCATCAAATTTATATTATTTCGGACCTTTTTCTTCTTAGATATATCGTGGAAGAAAATGGCTATTCGATAGATAATTTATCAGAGAGCATATCTTTTGCACATGTACTACACACGTAAATCTAATGAATTCGTAAAAATTTTAAATCCCTATTCTGATGGCTCTTCTATTCTTTATTCTTTTATCTTCCGCTGCATTATATTATATTATATTATATCTTCTAGCAAATCGGATATATATGTATATATCAGTCTTTGTACATGTCATATAAAAAAAATTAATTATAAAAACTAGTATTAAAATTTTTCTTTATCCAATTACTATTATTATTTCAAAGTTCTCACTCAACCGTGTTTCATCTCGCAAAAGTGGCATTTGTGCATTAGAGAATTAATAAAAAAAAAAAAGAAAAAAAATGTTATACGCGGATATTAAAATTGCAAAATGTACAAAAAGTGATGGCTTATATCCGCCCGGCTGCCTCTTCGACCGTCGCTTTGCGACATCGACGGAATATAAATGATAGGAATATTCCGTGCGCGCGATCAAGTTGTTTCGAGTTTACCGACGACTTTAGTACTGCGATATTATCCCGTTCACCCCGGCTTTATAATCCCGCTCTATGTCCGCGTGGTCTTGCGAATTCGTAGCCGGCTGTTACTCGGCTCTTAATCTAAAACCTAACGATACAGCGAGGTCCATAAAATGGCTAGGATAAATCTGCAGTAGCACAGCTGCAGTACGGGATCATTAAATCTTAACAGCAGTTGGTGTAACCGGCGGTATCTAGGATAGGGAGAAAAAGGGAAGTGAATCGCTTGTGCCTCGAGTAGGTATACCACCTGTAGCAAGTGTAGGTTGAATCAATCACCTGCCAACGACGGGTTCGGATTTTCTTTTTTCTTTTTTACTTATTATTTTTTCGCCCTTCTCTTACACATATAAAATATTTACAAAATTTGGATTACGTAACATTTAGCAAAATACAATCATGTTGAATTTTGTACCGTTACAAGATCGATATACACATATATTACAAATAACTCTTGTTCAACTATACACTATACAATTACAGAAAAAAATCAGTCACATATTCTCGTTACTTATAACATTGAAAATCTTGGATAACATCCAAACATTAATATCATTTGTCTCGGTCACTATAACTTATTCTAAAAAATATCTAGCATGCTTGCTATTCTTTGAACTCTGAATCGAATTCTGAATCTCTAGCTCGCAGTGTTATAAATATGACTTTGTTCATCACGTATTAAATCAAAATTCTTTTCGACACGTTCAAATTTTGTAAAAAAATTTGTTTTATCATAAATTCCAGAGAATTTTCAGTATAGAATCGATAAGAATAAACTTCTGAATCGTCACATCAATCTACAAACGCGATGAATGCAATTATAAATCCTATATATAATCATAGCGATAAAACTTGTTCATCTCTCTATCTCGGTTCATTGATAAAACAATTAACCGCGTGACACTCTCGTCTCATGCAAGAGATGTCTTTCCTCGAATGATATCCAATGATCGATATTCGAACGGGAATAGCGAGTCTTCGCTCTAATCGAAAAAAATGCCCGAAAGTATTACAATATCCATTGATCACGGATACTGTAGTATACAATAATATCTTAACATTTCTTGAGCACGTTCGACTCAAGAATTCACGCAACCATTGTTAACCGTCAAATATACCACGAGCGACTATTGGGATTCTCACCAGCGTAAGAATAGACGGATACCAGTACCCGAGTACACTCGTAGTCGAGAATCAATCGAAGGATGATGTTGTCGATGCGAATCTTTCGAGCGACGACGTCCTGCCGCGATCGATGATAGAAGCGGCGCGATTTAGCCCCCGATCAGGAGCCAAGGCAGGAGGATGGTGACGCAAAGCGCTGCCACGCAACTGGACAGCATCGCCAGGGGACTTGCGGCCGTTTCCATTTCCATGCTCTCCGTCATACCGTAATCCTCATCGGGCACGAATTCGCGTATCTCCACGTCACATCGGAAGCACACGCGTGCGGTATTGCTTTTGAAGTGGGATCCATCCTTGCGCAGCACCTGCGCCCCCGAGCCCTTACGCTCCAGCTTCCAACCGGGCTCCTGCATCAGCATCATCTTATATATTCTCTCGTCAAATTCGAGTGTTTCACGTGATCAAACAGTCACGCTTCGGGACCACTTCGGTTCTCGTTAGATTCGCTGATCAAACTTGAAGATCGTGAGACTTCAGTTTGCTGAATATTTCGCGAGACAGAAATACGTTCCTTGCAGAGGAACAGCCGGTTTAATTGGTTTCCGAAGACGCGCGTTGCTTCTACGAAGACAATATCTTCGCCAGCGTCGTCGTTGTCTACCGGAAGATATATTGTCGATACCTGCAAAGGAAAGTTCCAGCATAAATCGGTGAATTGTGCGCTGCGCCACACGATGCTGACTTTAATAACAAGATCGATCGCACACGATGGCTCAAAAGGGCGATTCTACGTGACGAAAAGTTTCTATTAAGTTGATAGTATTGTAGAATTTCTATTGTTTCTTGTTCGATTACGTGACGGATCTTGAAATCATTGGCTGCTGGATGTTACTGCGGGTTTAACTTTGTAATACGCGCAATAATATTTTTAACTCAAATAATATTTTATATTATTAGACGTAGGTAATAATTATTGTATTTTTAGTGTCCTCCTATCTCTTGTTATTCTTGTTTCACGTATTACATGCGCTTTTGTTCAAACATACGAATGCATAGAACTACCGTAGAGTTTCTAAACCCTCGCAAACCGCTTATCAAACGTGTCACGTTTTACAAATGCATTACAGCCTCGAGCAAAAAGCTAGAAACCGTTCGTCGGCGACTCATCGGTTTCCTGCCGGCAGGAACGAGTATTAATCGAAGCAACTTCGACAACTTTGTGACAGATTCCGGCAGTGAGATCGCGGATAGCGCGCGCACTGTTAATATGGTCGCCTCGGTCGATCGCCACGTTGCAAACCCATATTCAAGAGCACGAGTAATCTCGTAAATGTACCGAATGTACGACCGAACAAAAACTCGACCAAATCCAGCGCGCAGACCAATAAAATATGGCGAAATTGCACATAACAATCCGCTTTTATTTAATATAATGGAAACGTACATTTTATCCATTCGCAAAATTTTGAATAAATATCGTAAGTATCTTGAAATAGTTATCGTTCGTATACGAGATAGCGGATATTGTTCAATAATAAAAGCAACATCATAACAAATTTCTCCTATTTACAAAAGCCAATAGAGATTCGTACGGTATTAAAGATTTTTTTTCGTTGAGAAAAGACGATATCGTGACTTTCCAATACCAATGCAATTAATTTAGTCCCGTCTAAGTTTATTAAACAAAACACAATGCATTCATTAAACATTTACACAGATGTTGAAGATTAATGCGAATTAGAGAGGTGCTTAAACACAGACAAATTGTCTACTTTATATATGCTTTGTTTCCGTACTTAATTTTCTGCAAAGCTTTGAAATAGTCAATGTCGCACTGCAGGTAATTAAACTGCGATTTGCGCTGTCGATGATTACGGCTTGTCGAATTAAATCCGTTTGCATGCAAGGCTAAATAGGTCGGATGACAAGGCAGCCTAATTACAGACGGACGACTCACACCGACATGGGAGAGCATGAAAAGCGGATTCGCGATTATGAGTATTGAGGAAAATACACGCTTGAGCTCGTCTATTATCGTAATCCTATTTCTACATTAGTATCAGGATTTTGCCGTTTGCAATAAAAACAAGATCGCGTAAATCGTTCTTAATAGCTCTTAATACCTCAAAATAATAAGTATAATAACAAGTTACGAAGCAAGAGAAAACAAACTTTATAAATTTATTTGTTTTAGATATTCGAGTTATGAAAAAATGGAATTCTTAATATTTATAACAAATTGCATTTTTTGGAAAGCTTTCTTTTAACACTGTACTTTTGAAAGTTATATTGTGGAATATAAATACCTATTTTATATTCCTTTTATACACATATGTATATCTTTAAAAGATATTTTAAAAAGGCATTAAGGAAATTAGATTGTCATGAACTAATTTAGATACATAAAGAAGTAAATCATTTTTATAGTTTCAGTTAGCTACTATTTAAGAATCTTTTACGTTCCATAATCAACACTTTTTTAAAAATATTCCATAACACAAAATAATTTTTTTGCAAAAATCTACACTAAAAAACTGATTAATATTCACACGCGGAAGATTAAATATAAACCAGCTAGATAATGTCAAACAATTTTTTTCTCATCCATATATCCTCTGTTTTATTCAAACTTATTATTCAAACTTATACTTTACCAACTAACAAATATCATATCAGTGTGCCTGTAATTCTGTATGTTAATTATAAACTACAACATAAATTTAAAGTACATTGCACCCAACTTTGTGAATAATAATATGCATAATGAGATAGGCATATAATGAGATAGTTATTACAATATTAATACTCTTGCATAATTTTAGGAAAGTTACGCGCCACAGATATCGTTTAGCTCATCAAGTAGTTTTTGCGCAAAGCGAAACTTTTAATTGCCTAATTTTGACCGTAATAATCGTATCCCGATAACTGTAAGTAACATACTTGCAAGCAGACTTCATTATCGCCGCGAGTTTTTTAATATTCTTGGAGCAAGAGAAATGCAAATGGAAGATCAAGTGCCGTAAAGTATTACTTACAACCATTTCTCTTGAAGTTAGTAAGATAAAAGTAATAGAATTTCCTTACGACCCGATCTTCTTTTGCTTTACTTTGCCGCAAGAACAATGACCATTGATTGTTGAAAGGTCTCTTCCTATTCGAGGAAAAGATTACAATGCAGAAATTAACAATGCATAAATAAAGTCAAATACGACATTGCTCGAACAATGGACGGTTTGTGAATGCAAACAATGGATATCATCATCGAATAAAGTTCAATTCCGGTTCTTTAAAATGATAGACACCAAAAACATCATTTTAACTACGATAAAATTCAAAATAATTAAAATATATATTAATTGTGTTTCATTATTTTGACTAAAAAATATACGTAATATATTAAAATTAAAAAATACATTAAATTAAAAATGACAAATATGTATTTTTTTCACGTAACCCAGATAAAAATTATTTCATGCAGCCAATATTTATTTTTAGCATTTAAATTTTTATTCAGATAATAAAAGAGATCGCAATTTACTTTTTTATCGACATTGTTCCATATCAGTTACATGTAGATATATATAATATTAAAAAGTACAAAATAATTTATATTAAAAAAGAACTGCTAGAATAAATACAAGGAAAAATAGACTTAAAAACAAATCTATTTTTATGAGCAACATAAATGTTCTATCCTACTTTTCTGATTAATTTTGTAGAGAAAGCTATGCATAAGAAACACAAAAATATCATTTATTAAAAGTATCCTTACTCGTACGCAAGACATGAGATCAAAATCTCAGACGCGTTATTCTCAAAACTTGACTTTGGATTATAGATTCTTTTCCCGGTTCAATCGTTTGAAAACTATTTTATTTCAAAGTGTGAACATTATACTTCTGCGAGTTCCATCGAAATTCTTCTCGAGATTATTTTATTTTCGATGAAAGTGGCCAGCATGTCTATTCATTCCATTGCATTGTAAGACAAATCATGAACTCGAGCGAACCGAAAATTTTGTGGTGATAAATGCTACAAAGTTTGAGGAAACAGCGCTTTAAACTTTGTCGAGTTATCGTATAGCCCAGAAGGTTACGAGGTTGAGCCAATAACGTAATCGAAATTGCTCTATAGAGAAGCACTAACGCAGTCAATAAGATAAGCATTGGATGTGACATAACAGATTAAATTGCCGAAAAACCCCTATTTGTTAATCTTTAATTACTGCCGTCCGCATATATTTTACTGAAAATAGGGTAAACTCGGGTAAAAGATGGCCATACAGGAAAGATGGCCAACTCATGTTCATTCGACGTTTCATGGCGAGCTAGATTGAAAGAACATAGGTTGGCCATCTTTCCTGTATGGCCATCTTACCCGAGTTTACCCTAGAAGTTGCGACGTAAGACAAAGAAAGAACACGTCACATTATCAGAATGACGTTTTTCATCGCGAGTCCAAGTTGGAAAAATACGATATATTTGCGAACAAAGTGCAAAAGCAAAGTCCTCGCGATGCGATAACATTTCTAAACATACTTGTCCAAAGTCGGAAGACACGCTATACCTAATTTCTCGTCACATTCTAGGACAATACACTTTCGAATCACAACTCTTGTACTACTTTCTTCGGATAATTAAGCATTCTTTTGTAAAAAGCACGTACCGTTATAGACGCTTTTTACGTCAATACGCGCGGCGAGGCAGCCATAGCAACGCGATTCATTCATCGAATACGTCATTGCCCTATCACGGATGAGATGGCCCGCGATTTCTCCAACATCCATGCGAAGCGTCGTCACATTTCCGTCACGGTAAAAACGACACGTGCTACTCGCAGCTATGCTAATGTAAATACAGCGCGAAAGAACTCGTTAAAAAAGTAATAACCGCGTTTTGCAATTAATCTTTTCGTCATCCGGCGACGATGTACAGATGTATCGAAAAAATCCTTATAAAATTTTAAGTACAGGATACATTATATAAGACTTCACAACTCTTTGCAAATGACAATAACAAGATACTTCTTATCCCGAGATTCGTTATCTAAAATGTACACGAACATTTATTATCTCCATGGATAGCTTATTATCTCGCGCGATCGTGCGGGCGAAAATGAGAACTTCAATAATCGTACGTATAACGAAGGACGTTTTGTTCGTGACATTTCCAATCGTGACGAAAAACTGGATTAACATAGAATGCGCGAAAAAAAAAGATAATTATTCAAACGCATTCAACTTACAACGGCAAGTGTAACTGAGCACTTGTCTCAGAAATAAAAACAAGAAACTATTAACAGTCTCAACCTAGAAACGAAAAAAAAGGCCTATGATTACTGTCTTTCTTGTGTTTTCCAATTTCCATAAATTCCTTTTTGAGATTACTTGTGTATCACTTTTTCACATGGAAAAATATAATGCGACGTTAACTAGACCGTATAATTAAGCAGCTAATAATCAGCTTTATAATAAATACTGATAGTATATTATGTACTACGATATTATTTGTTTAATAAAAATCAGCATGCTTTCTTCAATAAAAGAATAAAATTGGAGGCGGACTGCACAAATAAAAATGCAAACCTTTTTCAGAGCAGTAACTTTCGGACCATCCTGTAAAGCGCGCGGGTGCTCGTATATGTCGCGGATGCGCCGAATACAACGGCGGGACGCGAAAAAGCTCGCGGATCATGTCATTTGCAAAGGCTTTGTAGCCTTTTGTTCTACGAGCTGGCAAATCTCGGCGCAGCTTTGACGCTGCAATCTGGCTGAAAAGCGCCACGGCGCAACGCGTTTCCATGCACGCGGAATTCACGGCAGCGAAAACACGGAAAAATGCCAGCCGCGCGTCATGTCGGAGAAAAACAGCGGTGTAACTGCAGTTGCGAGAGAGTTTAATTTCAATTGGTTTTTTATCCTAACAGAATTTTCATTTTAGAACACATTATTCGCAAAGATATTTTTAATTTTACACATATCACGGGAGAAAAATGTATTAAAATCCAGAAATTGATAAGTGCATCAACTTAATTACATCATTTTATGGAAGATTTTACTTTTTATATTTTTCTTAATTATATTGTATACGCTTTTAGCTGTAAATTTATATAAACTAAATGCATCGCAACGTTTAAATACGCTTTTTCTTTTTAAGAATATAAGCGAAAACCAAAAGAATGGTGACCGCGAGAGAGACTTGCGAACAAACACGTTCGTTATTTTCGGTTTTGAAATAGTCTAGTCGACCAACCGAATCGACAAATCTGACGGATTCGGCGATGCCTGTGCCAACGGCCGTTCTATAATTCTTTTTATCCGCCAGCCATTGTCCTTTATCCAGCGGCAAAAATCTCTATGTCCACAATGAAAAAGGGAGTTGTCGCGCGCGTCCGGAATTCTCCGTTTTTACGGACGGACAGGAAATATCCTTCGGGAGACGCGAACACGGCGTGCCGTTTCGTGCAAACGAAGGTACGCGATGATAAGAGCGATCTTATTTATACAGACGGGATCATGATATTTCCGTAAAAAGCGTTGATTCTGAATTTGCGAAAATGGTTAATAATGAGATAATTATTAAAACTTGTATTTAAGTAATCTATCTATATAGGACTATCAGAAAATCACTTCGCCGCTTTAGTAAGCTCTTGGTGTAGATATACCACGTAGCTTTATATCCGAATAAACTGACTTGAAATAAATTAACCTTTTCATTCTGATTTTATCAAAGCAGCCATATAGCATATGATAAATAATACATATTCAAAAACGCTTGCAATCTTAATATTCCGAATAAACGCGATTAAGTACGCGATAGCGTGTGAAAATTACACGTGTAATTATTGAACGCGTGAGATACGTACTTCTCGCGTTTTTTCGACGAGCAGATCAATTCGCGGTGCATTGTTAATGTACATACATTGTCTCACGGGTATTTTTGACGCTTTTATGAAGAAAAGTTTGAAAAAAAAACGCGCATCTCGTCGCATCGCACTTTGACTTCATCGAAAGCATAAACGTATATAAATGAGTTACGCAACACCGTACTTTGATCATGTAAAAAAGATGTAGAAAACATAGACCTTTTAAGCAAAATATTTTGCAATTTAATTATCATTTGACTTTGAAACTGTATTAAAATTCACGCTATGTAAATACATAACGTAATATTTATATCAAAATTCAGTAAAATATTTCAAAATGTCAACATTAAATCATATATTATATTATTTATGATATTTGATATATTTATTTTAAACAATTATGTATGTTACGCTTTACGATTTAATTTTAGCAATTAATATCTCATAATACAGCTACACGTTAATTTCTGTATTTAAAATAAAATAATAAACATGAGCCACCTTTTCAATTTCCGAGCTGTATTTTGTTCTTTTCTTCAAAACTGAGTCATCACTGTATGTACGACTTAAAAAGAACAGCAGTCGTCAAGCAGTCGACGTCAAAGCTAAGCTATATGGCAGATAAGCTAGATTTTATATACTAACTTTAAAACCAAAGTACAAAACCGTAGCAACGAGCCATTGAAAAACAGCTTAGCTTTCAGCATTCATTACGCAAATTCGACGAAGCATGGCTGCGCTTTGAAACAAATAGTTACTAAAGGAATTACGTTATGAGGATAATTATATTCGTCGATTCGTCATCTTTTTGCAACTTCCAGTACCATCTGGATAACTTTTTAATTAAACGAATAAACTTCTTGAAATTCAATCGCTAATTATACTGCATCTATATTCCAAATAGTCTCGAAAGTAATGAGATTATACAGCAGTTATGTAAACTATCTTCTTTCTTATATATTTATATTATTATAAATTTATATCATATTGAACAATTTTTTAGTGCAGTTTAATAATGCTCTCAACAACAGTAACAAGAGATCAGCAATTGTAAATATTAATCTGACGTTAAAAACGGCGAAACTGATTTCGCACGTTTTTCACGTTTAATCTCTGGTTATTGGTTTCACGCTCCAATTTTCGCCGAGGATCAGCTGACTCGGCAAACATTTAGATTAAACCAGTGTGCGATTATACAAGATTTTTGCATATTCACGTGGCCAGTTTTTCGTCCTGATAAATTCTCTAAATCTTATACAGACTACATTTTTTCGAAAAACAAGATTATGGTCCCTCCAATTTTTTTTTATTACTCCACACGTAATTAACAACTACTGTTGTTGTATTGTTAAAAATATAATTTACTGTGCATACATAGCTACATTTTTCTGTAAGCAATATATTTTTTAAAATGTAAAATATAAAATCCGTCACGGATTTGGCTATGAATGTATAATATAAATATAATAAAAATTATAAAAAATGTATGGATTTGCTAAATGCACGGAATACTCTTTTTTAATTTGTCGTTTATTCAAGTAAAAACACAGGCAAGACATAATATTTTTTACCTAATAGAAATCGTGAAAATAAAATCGGGCAAACATCAAGTCGGATCATTCGCATTTGACCGTATGAAAATATAAATCCAATCGCATATAACACTTTATTCTATTTATTTTTGTTTCTACATCGTGTGTTGCGAAACTATAACTCCCGAGGTCGTGCGTAAGATTCGGTCGCGATTCAATATACGCGTATATTTAATCACAAACTTATGCGACGACACTGTGTAAAGCCCGGATATGCGTTTACATAGGCTACAAGGGCCGTCACTTACCACTGCTTACAGTGACGACGAACCGGTGAACGTTCGATATTAGCATTTCAGATACGGTTAAGTGCACGGGATAACAATCTACGCGGAGTGTACCGAAAGCGCGCTCCTTCCGTAACAAACATTTAATTCAAGTACACAGTATGTAAATCTCGAAGAGTGTATACGTTATTAAATAAATCCCTCGTAAGCCGAAAACATATCGGTAGACTAGCGCGTGATCTCCAATACCGTTCAATATAGATTTTATGTTCAATTTTTTCTGTTCAAGAGTAATCAGGAAATAAATTTCTCTTGGTAATTTGTATATCCTCAATATATTTGTAATATTATATAACTCGATGAGATTACATTCTTGTTGAGTGAAAGTCGGAAACGTGCGAAAGAGAATGATATACAGTAAAAATAGATATATAGGAAGAAAAATAATTTAATCAATTTTAATTTAACTTTCCGGTATCAAAGATTGAATTACTGATCTAATTACAAAGCAATTTAACGACGAAAATTAAATCGTATCTCACTCACATCCCTTAATTGACAAATTAATTTTCGAATAATTAATAGAACTCTCGCGAGTCGGTATTTCCTGTCACTTTACTTGATAAATTTAATTTTCAGGAACATTAATTGCCGAGATTCCTACGATATTGTTTTTCGAATATTGTACTAAGCTGGCAGCTGAATAAAACATTCGCTAAAATCTATTTTGATATTTTACGATATATCTGAAATATTCTCTATGAAAATATATAATCACAATTTTTCGTTAAATCTTAAATAAGAAGGGGAATAATTAAAGCCTTAAATTAAATTATAATTGTTAGATCTGATTTTTAATCTTCTTAATAATTATGATACCGATCGTGTTATACGATAAGTAATTTAATTTAAATTCCACGATTGCGATCGGATGACATCAGCACGATAATTGCCACATTTAATGTTATTCGTGCAAATTTAGTGTTTGGAATTTTTCGCAAGGCAAAAGTTTATTTATTTCTTAGAAGCACGTTGCCGAAACGCATAAGAGCTTGTTTTCCATCGCGATCGCCCGGCTGACCTAGAAAAACAAGTCGCGCTATGCGACGCAAAATCGGAGCGCGCATTTCCGCACACTATCGCACTTTTATTTCAGCACACAATCACATCTAGCAGCCAATGTTACGTTTCCCGTCATAGATCATTTCGCACGCGCAACTTACTCAGCATCACATGTAACGCTGACACGCGTAATATCCTTAATATATACCGTACATAAATTCCATGATCGTAATTTATGACACTAATGAATAATTTATTTCCGCAGATGCGTCAAAAAAGTAAACAGAAAAAATTTCTTAGAAAAGTTGACGTCCTCACAAACAAATAAAAATTCTTGTTCAAGCAATATAGTTCGCGAACCTTCTTCGCCGTTTTATTTCCTAGCCTCTACCTCTTTCTGTACATACCTGTCAGACGGTAGCAGATATCGGCCTTGGCACACGTGACAATCCTCTTAACACGGTGATGAGGAATCTATTAATGCGAACGAAGCGTCACGACGCACTTCTATATGTAATAACGTCGCAGACCACAGGAAAACTCCGATTCGATCACGCGCGTTAAATGCCTGTCGTTAAATGTAGCACGTCCGAGCACGAGGTATACCGTCCTACCTCAACGGCGTGCGATGCGAAAGTGGGAGACCGCGAGATGCGACGCAACGTTACTGCCGGCCGGCAGGCAGGCTGCGCGCGTCTGTGTGAGTACATTACGATTGACTCCGGCCGACAGAACGCGCTGATTGGTCCAAAACTTGGGGGCGCAGCGTGACCAAGGCAATTGTTCTTTGGAGCACAGCTAACCGACTGTAACTTGCGGGCATTGTGTCAATAAACACACGAACGTCTGTTACACCGTTACAATAAAGTCCGATAAAATTTATTTGTCTTTTGTAATCTCTAAAATTCGTTACCCTCGAAATTCTCTATCTAATCCAAGTGCGTTGTTCCAAAATTCCTTTCTGTATTTTCAATTTTCAGATCTGCCTCTGTGTACAAAGAATTTAATGAAAAATTTCTCCGAACTATTTTTCTCCCTTATTTTTGCATTTAATTATCCTACCGTGAAATACACGGATTTTTAGTAGGATTTTAGAGAATTTAATCGGAATCGGTGCGGAATTCAATTTTGAAATACTAATTACTCCAGTTTTCGCTGGTTTACATTAGTACCATCGACACGTTATATGTATATTAAGCACGCGATTTAATACAAAGGGCACATGTGCTCGAGAACGCGATGTCGACGTTATTTTGTGTGCGACGACCTTGTTTCGAGATTTATCGCTTTCACTTAGCTGCGTGCCATCCGCACGCAATTTCTACTGTAGAGTTAGTCACTTTTCATATGGAAACCACATGTCACAAATTTCATACAAATTATATGACATATTTTACACACTATCGAATTTTTATAAAGACTAATCAATTTCTCAAAAAATATATTGATATTATACAATAAGAATATCCACGATTCAATCGGGATAATCAGAAGTATAAATGAATTAGAATAAAATATAATTAATGTCAAAAAGGCTATATATAAAAAAATGCATTGTTTTTATATGGTTTTTATGTATCTACGGAAATACAAAAAATATTTTAAGATTTTGAACGAATAATATATTTCGTTGGCATTAGAATAAAAGAAACGATTGAGAAAAAATACTTTAGTTAATGTTCACGTTATCCACAACACTTCTCTCTTTTATGTTATCGTCACTTAAATTTTATTTAGTTTCACAAGATTACAACATTTATTTCCTTAACGACAGGTATAATCATTAGATATAGAAAATGATATAGAAAATAAATTGCTATTGCAAAATTTATCAAAAAATTTGTCGCTAATAGAAAAAAAATTGTAATTAACAAGATAAGCCGATTAGATAAGATAGTATAAGCCGACGAATATGGTTAATTCGAAAAAAATTACAATATAAAAAAATATATTTTCCGAGTAACTATTAATATCGAAGAGATAAAAAATGCTTTTAAGATTTTAGACAGTCTCTACATTTCGACAACGTCGTACTGTAAAGCTTTCTAGTAGTAAATTGGTTAGCCATGTTTCATGAAGAAGAGAAAAAAACGATACGAAAACAGACTTTCACATTGTTATTATACCTTTCGCATTCATCTTCTTTATAGGTATAAATGTTTTTTAAAAGTGCTTTCTCTCTCTCTCTCTCTCTCTCTCTCTCTCTTCTTTCAGTAATACAAAATTTTTTCTTAAATATAAACGTTTTACTTTTTTACTCGGAATTGAAGTTCTTAAAAGTAGAATCTCAGGAAGACCATAACAAATTAAGATAATATTATCTTACAAAATAATTTGCGAGATAAGGATGTACAATATCTTGCATTCAATTCTACAGGAAATCATAACAGAGCCTCTATTCAATTTGAGTATTGATATTCAACGTAATGATATAATTTTTAGATCTTTTTGTAAACGCAATTTGCGACATGTCAAATATCATCATTACATAAAATAAGCGATATTGATGTAACTTGGTCAGAACCAAGAAATTGTTTTCAAACATTCCGAATAACTATCGCGTATAGCTGGATAAGAAAGATTAATTATGATAAGAAATATGAGCAAAAGAGAGAAACTTATAATGGATAGAAGCAATATCTGCGGTATGTTTTAAAGAGATCGTTTACTTTAAAGTCGATTTTGTCCAGGAATTGTGTAACGATGACATTTTTGCAGTAATGCGTCGTTCGTGCAACGATACGGTTTTTTTTCCCATTATTTGCTTATCTTATCGTACCACCCTGTCCTTTTCTTTGTCTTGCTGTTCTTTGCTAACTTGTGCTAAAGATAAGATCATTTTACTACCGAACAATGCAAGAGAGAAGATTGTTCGCTCGGTACACTTCAATGCATACCCACGAGAATAGCGAATTTCCTAATGAAACACGAAACATGCGCTTCAAGCACAACGCTTGATACAAAAAATATAGAAAAAATAATAAAAAAATATTTAAAAAAATCATACAAAAGAAGTAATAGAAAAACCTTAAACGGGCAATAAGAGCACAAGCGTGTCGTTAAAACGCTAAACTTTATTATCAACAGTCACAAATACCGAAGTCAATTAACGAACGAACGAACTGACCAGCGATGATTGTTGTTTACGGCGGTAGAATCTGTATGTATGTTTGCGACGATAATTTTTATATGTATGATATACGCTGAGGAGGACCCCAAAGAAGGGTCGAAACGTTCGTTCGTTCGTTAATTGACTTCGGTATTTGTGACTGTTGATAATAAAGTTTAGCGTTTTAACGACACGCTTGTGCTCTTATTGCCCGTTTAAGGTTTTTCTTTTACATTACAGAGCCTTACTTAGTTATTAAAAGAAGTAATATCTAATTTACAAGTAGTTTATTTCATTTCTTTCTGAAATATTGAGGTTATATAATACATTATGTATAGACATATACACAGGTGGGTTTTATTTCATATGCCAATTATTTCCGCCAATACTGGGCTTAACACAAGCCCCGGATTCAAAATCTAATAAGATCGTTTATTGGTCCTCTCTGAACCCTTCAACTTTTATCTGAAACATTTTTCCAATAAACTAATACTTTCTGAGATAATTGGCACACGAAATAAAACTTACCCTGTATATGTATATAAAATTTGTAAACGTTAAGTAATTTTCTCTCCTTATATGCATCGGTCGTTATTCGAATAATAATGAATAGAATGGTCATGTTTAATACATTTCGAATAATTGAGGTTTAAAACTTTTCAACTATTTTCTGTGTGCATTTAATAAATACGTCACTGACTAGCAAACAACCAGTTCCTTGCATATTCTCACGGCTGTTTACTTACAAACATTTAATACAGTAAGAAATTTCTTAACAAACCAACCTAATGATTTGTGAACTTAAGAAACTATTCAACGAGAGATACTCGCGATGGCATCCTAGAATTCCTTAAAATGTGGGTCTCGTAAGTAGACATAAACAGTTATGAGAAATGTAATCATCGATCAAATCAAATTATTAAATGCACTTATAAATTACTTAGCAAGCAGAGCAATATGAAACATTACTGTAAATATCTACATGGGTAAAATCATTTCAATTCCAGAAGCTCTTCTTCATAGAAAATAAATATTTCATATCTGTGATGAACATTTAACGAATATTGAAAGAGTTATACAGAGAAATGTCAAATTTACCATTTTTTTTAAAAGAACAGAAGAAAAGAAATGGAATAGGATAAATATCGCAAGATATTTAACCCGTTTATCAAGTTTGTATTTCGCCAATAGAGAGTTTATCGCGTATTGCAAAGTTCTCTCTTGATATCTATGTTTCGTAATCCTTATTTTAGAAAATTAATTATTAATGAATAACTAACAGAGAACTTTTCGGCACTAATAAGCTATGATCATACTAACAAGTCAATCAAAGCGATATCAACATCTTGAGGTTGCTTAAGCGATAACTTAAGGCAGAAGTCGTAATATCAGAGGCGTGTCAGACTTCAACTAATCGATCCTATTGTGACTCGTGAGTCTCGGTAAACTGACGCCCGTGTTTGTCATTGCAATAGAAATCGGAGCTTAAACAATATCCTTCTATAAGAAGAACTTTTTGTTTTAGCTCGAGTCTCGACCACCCGCAGAAGGTATAACAGCAAACATCGATACGAATGAAACTCTACTCCCAACGAGAAAGAGGCCAATGATACTCTTAGCGGCTTACAATCCGAAGAAATATCTTCGGGAACAATTGATTCAATAAAACTCACGCCGTTAAGCGCATGATTAATGTATTTGATTAATGTATCGTCAAATTAATAATGCATTATTATTTTAATAACCAACCACAATATATTAATACCCGTCGAAAAAAGCTTAATCTAAATAAAAATTTAATTTCTACTTTGTTCTCAACTGCTTAATATCAAAAATTGAAATTTTATAGGCGAATAAATCTCCGATTAAATTTATAATGAAAAAAACAATCTTAAATCTGGTATCAAATTTATATCTGTCTCTTTATCACTATCTGTCGCACATTTTACCTTTTGTTAACAGAACGTTTGCTTCAAACTGTAATTACCTCGAAAGAATTGTAAGAGGAGCAATCGGGCAAGAAAACGTAAAAGCCATTCACTATCTCGACCGATATCGACACCATATATTAATGTCGACAGTATCGACATTTCTATATCGATCCAAAGACATAACAATTAAATTGTGGTAGAGAGAGATTGCAAAATTTTCTTATAATAGTAAACCAAGAGGTAACTGTAAGCAGCCACACGCGAAGAGGTAATCGACATGGGTATGATAAGATAATATCATTCGAGAGATTGTGCATACCACTCTTCTTTTATTATCGATATTTCCTAAATATCTTCTAATCCAGATTTGACATTCTTTCAATAATATGTGTGTGATAAGTATCTTATTAAAAACAATAGCTCTTGTGCGAACAAGGTTGACTTAGTTCCTTCTCTTGTAAAGATTATAGATAATATTACTTACAACATTCCATTGATCAGAACTAATCCTAAAATAAAATTAATGAAGTAGTTCAAATATAGTTCAAAAATAAAAATAAAATATCGAATATCGACCCACATCTTACTATAAGATTTCAATAATAGGAAATATTCAAGAGAATGCCGACACAAAAGGTTTGTATCAAATGTCCTGCTCATTTTCAATTCGCTACCGAACATATTCCCGAGGTAATATTTCCATAGGTATTCCGCTTGCGGCGGGTATTTATTTGCGCGGAGGCCTTCGGCGCGTGGGCTGCGTAAAATAGGGTGGAATTTACATGAAATATCTCGCTATTCCGTCGACTGCCGGCCCTTTTTTCCGCGTTATCTCCCCGCTACCGCGTGCATCTATTTCGCGTCAATGATATCGTCGACAGCGAAAAATGGCGAGAGAGGCCCGAAAGAGAAAGAGAGAAAAAGAGAGAAAGTCATTACGTACGCTGGCGTTCCGATAAACGCGCGTGTATAATTGCGTTACACAGCATACTAACATCGTTACGCCTTTGATAAATTATACTGCAGCCGGGCGCAATATTTTTTTAATAAAATTACCAGCCAGAGAAAGCTTGCAAAGTGTATATCCTACAAGAGACAGCATGCGACGCATAAATGTCGTTGAATATTTCAAACTTCGTCGCTGTTCATCCACTAAGCTCTAGAGTCTTTTTACGTTACACATTATTTTGTTTACGTTACGTATTATTTTGTTTACGTACTGCAAATTAACTCGAGAGATGCTATCTTCTCTTGTAGTACTCATTTTTTATCAATCGATTATCGGAAGAAAGGCACAAGTTTAACATATCATACATGTATAATTGTATAATAATCAATTTAATTTTTAATACCTTAAATGCCTTAGAAAATATTACCTCCATATAAATTTATTAACTTATGTTGTTAATTTAAACGGACTTTACGTTTTTCCGAACTGTTCTTCTTTCGTTAAGAAGAAACATTCAATAAGCTATTTCTTACTGAAGTTCCGGAAAAGTTCGAACAAGCTCGCCTCTGAAAAAAATGATACGACAGCAATCCCGGGGAAATGAAAACAATATAGCAAACTGAAACTTCGGATTAAATGTCGCAGCGAAAATTATAATACCGTAATTCTGCGGCTTGATTTGTCATTTGCAGTTATTGTGAGCGAATTACAGTTTCGAATTCTGCAGCAACGTTGCCATGGAAATTGCTTTGACGACGGTTTATTGGTTTCGCAACTAGATGTAACATAATTAAGCGACAGCGCACATGACATGCCGATTCTGTATGTTGCTGCACGCCGCGCCGGAACAAACTGCAATTTCAAACAATGCGTACACAACGAATAGTTACTTTGCAGAAGAGAGTATTACGAACTCTTAATATTATTTTCCTGCGCGTTGCGACAGTATGAATGAGAGTAGAAACGGAAGATAATTCGCGGACGTGATAAGGTAGTCTCTGCCATCGCGTTATACGTCGCGTTCGTCGCTTTTCTGCGAGATATTTCAAAACGTCGGGCCACGAAATTAAAGCAATTGCTACCTTCTATTCATAGGAACCATTACGTCGAATTGATAAACGCACGCGAGCTCCGACGACAATTGACGCATTAAAGAAGACGAGGCGCGATGTCAACGACCCGTAGATAATCATATATAGATGAAGGTGACGTCATCAAAAAGAGATAGGGAGCCATGTGAACAAAGTAATTGAACTTCCGCTGTAACTGGTATATTTCTTCTTCGTATTGAGAAAAAAGATAGTTTAATAAATTATTATCATTCCAATTAATAAAACTTAACGTTAAAAAAAAATGATGTACTGCATTTAAATTTTTCATAAATCGTTATTTTGATAAACTCGGTATTAATGATTCCTGAAATTAGTACTATCTTGATTAAATTGATTCATCTTCGGTCATATTGCGTCAGTATATCTCCAATTTTACGTACGAAATGTCGTAATAATACCAGTTTAGCCAGTTTAGGAACTAATTAATGTCATTAGCGCAATAAATTGTATGTTATCCCTTTGCGGCAAAGGGCTTCGGTATTATGGGCTTCAAGGCTAAGTTAAACGAGCTGAATACCATGCTCTAATACGCAATTAATAGTCACTTATTACGAAAGAAAAAAATAACGTTTATAGAAATAAAATGCGGAACACAATAGACAACTGACCTAATCTTGAATAACCTTAATTGTAGCGGTAATATAATAATATATTGTATAAATAAATATTCCACACAGGAAAGATTGTGTTATTTAAAAAAGTTTAGCACTTTAATCGTCTTGGAATAAAAATACGCAATGCAATGCTGGAAATCGAAAATAGAAAATATCGGATTCACAGATGTAGGACATTCGTCATCCATCTTCATAAGTGCATTATCAACGAGATTGCGCGAATTACTCTCAAACGAAGGAAAACAAATGAGATTGAAGATTCAATTCGGGCTTTAATGGAGCTCGTATATGAAGCACAAAGTGAGTTATTAGCAGTCGCTTGACTAAAGAATAATATTCATTGACCCGATCAAGATTCCTGTTGGTTTTCAACCTCTCTCTTCGCCCCTCGCATCCCACACATTCTATTTTTCGTTAAAAAAAAACCAAGAGTGTTTCTGCAACATGACGTGCAAATTGGCTGTAGTGTCAGAAATTTAGGTCACCTCGTATTCGTTTTCGGGAAATAGCGGTCGAATTGCGCTACGCGGCAGCTACTATCGCTTTTCCAGATAAAGTGAAACTTCGTTTATTCGAGCCATTCTCGATACACGATGCCCGTTCCCCGATATCTATAGGGAACTACTATAAAGCAGAAGAACGTTCGATAATATTCCTTGGAAATTGACCAATAAGTATGTGAAGATAGTTATAGAAGAGAGAATGTATTTTCGAGTGATCCGATGGAGGCGTTCGCGGATAAAATAGGGCAATAAAATTTCTTATAGAAAAGCGAAAGAAAAGAAATACTAAGAAATATAATCCGTAAGTTGCAACGTTATCTTTGAAAAGACGTAAAAAAATAAAACAGTAACACGATACCTCCATGTGCATGCGACAAAATACGCTTGTAATCAATATATTGCAAAATTATTTTTTATACAGTTAACATCTTCAAATAACACGCGTTTGCATAGTCCACTATATATGCGGTCTCTTTCTGCAATACTTATCCTTGCTTGCATTCAAGGATGCCGAGCATGATATCGCGAGCATGATATTACGCGCATGACAAATGGATCGCGTGTCAGTTACACAAGATCTTGCGCGGATCTAAAAAAATGATAAAAATCATCGAACGGCGATACGTCATCGCTTGATACCCGAATTCTCGATGATCGATAGTTATTTCGTGTTCAGCGACGCGGAGAATTTACAGGATAGCATAAAGATGTGACAGAGGAATCAATAAGCGATATATCACATCGAGAGGATTTTCTATGCTAAAAATAATTTAAGATATCGAATTATTCGCGAGAGAATTCCTCACCTTTCAATCGAAAAGTCCTCTATAATATCTTGCGAAAATAACCGCTACATCTTGACAATGTCTCCATGAGAAATAATACGTACCGAACAAAGTTTCTCAAACAACATTTTTTTGCTATCGTCTGGTCAACTCACTTTATTTCTTAATAATGTGTTTTTATATTATATACACATATATACGAAGAATAATATCGCCACATAAAATTGTTTTTTTTTCTGTGATAAAAAATCAACAATTCTGTCTACAAAACTATTTTTAAAAGTGTCACGAGTTTTGCATCTTTGTAAAACCATCGTGTGCGATTTGTTTATACAAAATTATGCATTTGTTTACACTTACCTGTTATTTATTACAAGAATGCAGTTGCAGTTCGTAGAGCACACTTTAACCCACTTTATAATAAAGAGTATAAAAATTACGAGCCTAAGATCTTTTACTAGAAAAATAGGCTTTATGGCATGTTTTCCGTGTTGAAGAAGGATTAACGAAACGAGAACTTAACTTCACGCACCACATTTTCTAGAAGGCACTGTTTCTAATTGCGCGACGCCGCGTATATGCGATAATTGAACTTATTTATGAATGACAGTGTGTTTTTACTTCTTCTTCACGCAATGGGAAAAAAATCATATACCGATAACTATAACTGTACAGCACGTGCGGATAATCATTACGAGCTCGACGCACGTTTGTACGATAATTCGAACAGATACATTCCCCTCCCCCTTACTTAATGAATGCAAACATGTGCATCAGCGACTCGTAATCTTATCTAAACTGAGAACGATAGCGTTTATTAAACTCCGCAAAATTGTGCAAAAAAATTCGATATTATAATCTATAAATTATCGCGTTATGTAACATTATATCCGGTAATAACATAGATCGCGATCTCTCTTGAAATATAGATCGCGATAAACTTGTTTATTAGCAGCCATAACATAAATTGCAGTGCAAAATGAGTTTCACGTTAATGTGTGCAATGCGCAACGTATTACGTCAGCAATTCTCGAGCGTGAAATGTGATTCGAGTGTCATTATTGAAATACATTGAAATTCATGGCAACAAAACAATATTATAATAATCGACATCAATAATAATTAATAACTAATTTAAATTCTTTGCGTCATTGAAAACGGCGTTTACTTTGGGGCTTTTGAAAGCGTGAAAATATGTTCAATATTTGAGAGCGTGCCGATTTTATTGAACGGCAGTTAATTAATCTAATTGCTAATTATAACGCGCTTTAGAACGCGCGATAACTTGATCATTGGCGCCACCTGTCAATCGATACTACAACCGATATCCTCTCTTCTATCGTATATTGATAAAATAAAAAAATGTTATCTCCTGCAAAATAAAATTAAATGAGCAGGAATAACAATATCTTTTATTAATATTCGCAGGTCTAATGAATATAACGGTCAACCAAAAAACGTAAAAAAATTAAAAATTACGAAATTAGATAATCTATTCAAATAATATTAATTACAATTCTCGTGTAATTCTTTTCGTAGATAAAAGTCTTTCGGAAATAAAAATATTTTTAGGAAAATCTATTTTGCTTCAACTCGATCGGCAATGTAGCTCTCTTGATAGATAAATCGCAAGGAATACATTTCAACAAACAATGCCGGGACTTGCGAATAATTAAAATAAATTAAGGGTCACCAAGGACAAGTGAGCGTTAGACCGATTCAACACCCGGTATAACGTGCGCCAATCATCACGGCCGACTCGTTACCGACCATTGCCAATCAGCTGGCGAAATCATTGACGTAGCTAGCGTTAATGCGATGGCCCAGATTCGCGGCAACATCAACCGATTCGTTTTTCATGTCCCACTTTTGGCGCCGGCCGATCGCGAGTAAAATAAACTGTCTCTAACAGAAAAAAAATAAGAGCAGAAAAACCACACTTTAATGCCGATTCACCGTCGATCGCACATTTATTATCCGTAGCATCAATTGTTGTGATCATCGATGTCGCGTTTATGATTTTGAACAAGAAAGATCGCGTTTGACATTACGGCAAAGTAAAATAAATAGCATGGTTAGAAATAAAATATTTCATGATAAATTACATAATAATCATCAAAACATTATTTTGCAAGCGTGACATTTATCCTTGCAAATGAGGCGACTAATTATATTCTGAATATTCTTCATCGCTTCATCATTTAATACACATTTACTCTTATTTATCTCAAAGTACATGCCATTTTATACGAATGTGGCATTGAATTGCAAATTGTGCTTTCGCATTAGATAATCGTAATGCTGCATCAATGACAAAGTAGTTTAATTCATCAAAACCGCATCAAAATCCCATTAAAACCGCACAAACATCAATTAACGATAACCACAATAAAAATCTTAATCTCTTTTCAAAAGTATGACCGGAAAGATGCAGAAGAGCAGGTTAAGCCTCGGTTAACTTCAATAAACGCTCATTGGAACGGTCGTAAACACAAGCTGGTATACTAATCTACAAAAGCGATTGACGCATGCAAAAGTACTTACCTCCGAGAGTGGGACGAAGGCACTAGGTCCATCGAATGCCGGCACCGGTACTGGAAGTCCTCTTTCCTGTAAGAAAAAAAAAAGAAACAAATAAATTTTTTTAAATTTAAATTTCTTTTTTGTTTTATTGTATTTGTGCCTATTCACTCTGAAAACGTGTATGAGAAAATGCGGGCTCTCTCCTATGAGCCCGGCTAGCTCAGTCGGTAGAGCATGAGACTCTTAATCTCAGGGTCGTGGGTTCGAGCCCCACGTTGGGCGAATATTTTGCATTGCTTTTGTACATCGCGAAAACAGCTTTTATTAAATTTTTACAAAATGTATTTTCAAGTAGAGTCTTCGTTGCAAAAAACAAGATTAATAAAATTTTTTTGTAACAAAAATTAAAAAAATATGTTAGAGTAAACAGAGTGATGCGATAAGCAATTTGATTTTTGTGAGTAAAAATTTCATTTTTATCGTTTACGTTTTCAATATTAACTAATTAAAACATTAATTAATTAAAATATAACCCTCTCTTTAAGCATGGCTAACTTTACGTCAACAACTATAAATCAAAACTTTACGTCAAAAACTTCAAGTCAGAAATGAAAGACTGAGAAAATTAATAATGAATGATCATAAAATAATTGCTTTAATTTACGGTTCCTTCACAACTGACTGTGTTCTATATCTTCATTAAAAAAATATTTGATTAATTGTGATTATATTTTATACGAAAAGAAATACGAATTTCCGAGAGGTGCTCGTTTATTAATAAAATTATTATATTAATGAAATTCCGCATTTGCAAATAGCACATTTTATCTCCTACGTTAGTCGAAAATAAAGTTAGGAGAATATTTTTGTCTTCACAGATGTATTTTTCGATCGTACAGAGAGGTAGAATAATTAGAGATATTTCGTAAATTATACGCGATTATCGATGTCGCGATACGATGCACTGTGTTTTATGTGTAAAGCCTCTTTTTCTTTTCCTGGCTTCCTGCCGGCTTTATGCCTGAAAATCGTTCTACACTATGTATAAAGCTTTACACACAAGTTGTATCGATCGACCTCTCTCTCGAGTGTGACAATATCGGTGAGCAGCACAGCGGATTCTACTCGCATCTACGTGTGCAATCTACATTTTCATCTTATTTTTGTGTTATTAGAAACTGAAATATCTATCTAAATATTCTAAATTAACATATTATTCTTTCCTCCTTTCACCTGTTTCATTAATTTCTCCTTTTATTAAATATATAATTTATTTAAGACAATATGTTTATATGTATAATTTTAAATGTGTGTAAGCCACAGTTATGCTACTTATACTATTAAAAAATAAATAAAATTACGCGCGAATGCATCTATAAAATTGAATAATATACGTTTACATATTTACATATTCGAAACTATTGACACTAGATTAGTGCAAAAGATACATATATATGCATATATATTTCATCTTCTTTCTTCAAACTTTTACAATTTATACACAAACTGATCACAGTAATCCATAACGGTATATATTGTTTCTGAAATTAATATTAAAAACATAACAAAGAGGCATAGTACATTACTTTGATCTTGAGAAGTCAAAGATAGCCGATTATTTTTCCGGTCTACTTTCACTCCACTACCAGAAAGGAACGAGGGCCGAGTATATCATACTTTGTGCGCGCGATGTCCTTGTGAAAAGTCCGAGATTAAAGAACGATACAAAAATAATACAAAGTTACTGTGACCAGAAATGTTGTTTTAAAATCCTACATTTTACACCGTCCCGGTCCCATTTGAATATTTACAATGCGCGATTGTTCGCTTGTTTTTGACACCGATAGGATTATATTCCGGTATTATCAATTATTTCCTTCAACGGCACTGGCGCATGAATTAGATCAATTCGCCGTGGTAATTCTTTCCATGGAAAAGATTAACTGCCGCCGTAATAAGATTAATGACCGGCATAGAATTCGGAGGTACAGAAAGAGCAACTCCGTGATAGGCCGAAGTTGCTTTAACCGCGAACTGCCTAGGTACGAGATATTTTTAGGCCGCAGTTCAAACGCCTCCCCAAATAGCCAGTCAAAACAAGTCCATTAATATATAGCCGACGGTTACTCCGGTTTATCTTTTATGCATAAGCACATCCTTCGTCGGAATATTCCCACGTATTCATTTTCAAGCTTATAAGCTAAAGTGATTACTTCGCCCAGTCATCAACTACTGTCCAGACAACTTGCAAACTAGTCTAGTTAAAAATTTTCAAGATATTCCGGAACTGGTTGCGATAAGATAAGATCAAAGTTCATAAAATCTTTTCTTAAAAAAAAAATCAAGTTTTGTTCCAAAAGTCAGTGACTATTTTCGATTGCGAAATAATTAATACCCGAACAGCTACCAGCCATTAGACCCTCCAACATAAATATCACAGTAGTTTATTTATTAAGAGGATTATAAAGTAGCAACGCATTAATAGCGGAGATACGAAGTCACAACAGCGTAAGAATCGCGCTCGACAGTTACTCTTCGCAAGGGATAAATTGCCGCAAAGCTGGAGAAATAAAGCTTGAAATATTCTGGACAATCTCAATTCAGCCGCGGAATGTATACAGGGTATCTCAGAATTATTGCACTTGCTCCCTGAGCCAGAAATATCGGAATTCCAAGAATTTTCAGTTTCAACAAAAATTAAAATTAATTAAAAATAAAAATTAAATCTTTCTACAATAAAAAGGCTATAATTTATTTCAAGCTTGAGTAAAAATAGATCATACAATCGTATTCCATAATTTTTAATTAACTTGCAGAAATCGCAACAAATAATCAAAGTCTTAAAACAACAAACTTTTGATTTGTGACAGAAACAGTGACAATATTTCATGTTTTTTATTTTCACAAAAATAGGCAATTCGTCCAGCAGAACAGGTGTGATATTTTTTAGATATCCTGTATGTACGTGCCGGTATGCTCGTTACGCGTTTGTCGACCATAACGTTTTCAACTTTGCCTCGTGTTGCCTAATAAACTTCAAGTACGTGGATACTCAGTGAGGAATGTTCGGGCGAATGCAAACTTCAGTGGAATCGTTGCGAAAGAATTTCGGCCGAGTGCACGCGAGAGTGTAAACTTCGCAACTGTGCTAACGTCTGCTCTCTCAAGATTTCGCGAGCGAAACTTTGCACGACCGTCGCCGCATCTAGGCTATCCGTTATCTTTCGCATCGGTCGTTTCACAAAGATTTTTTTTTTCTCTTCCTGAATGTCGGAATGTCTCCGTGTGCTCTGACTCAAGGCACACAGTGCAATATTTGCACACATAGATAATCATGGACAATAACGATAAGTCATCTTTTTTTATTTGCAACTTCCTTTACCGCATCTCTTAAAAACTGAGATGAGGATCAACGTGAGACAAGAATGAGATGTCTGTGTTTCGCGGAAATTTAACTAATTGAAGACTAATATTAATTTTGAAATTTAAGTTGCAAAAAATAAACAGAATCTAATAAAAAACATTTTTTTATGAATTCACATTTATTTCAAATATGGCTAGAATTAGTTCGAAATATAACACTGTAGTATAAAACAGCTTCCACCTTGAAATCTAATTTTAGATAGTTGCCAATTAATGTTAACGCAGATTTATTTAAACACGAAAGACGTATATTATTTGGCGCATCGGCCAAATCCGAAAGGTTCCGAAATAAATCTGAAGTAATTTTCACTTACCTTCACCATCTGGAGGATCTCCGCGCATTTGATCCTGACGTTCTGGAAGGGACAGTTGACGCTGAGCCTGAGTATCACCGGCAGATGCAACGTCACCAGACTGAGGTACTTGTTAGCCTGCGCCTGCCTGGGTCCGTCCAAGGCGTTACCGAGATTCAGCATCCTGCCGACGTCACCGGGCGTCACTTCCGGACTCTCGAGCACCCGGCCGCTTTTCGAGGACACGTCCTCGTCCTGCGAGAGCGGCCTCTTGATCTGACCGGCGCTAAACTTCCTCTCGTCGTTCTTGCGCAAATAGTCCTGCTGGGGCCGGCGAGAATCCTCCGGTATGTCATCGTAGATCGCTGACTCGCGATTTTCCAGGTTCATGTCCTGATGGTAGGAAGACTCGTTCTCGTTTTCGAAGCCGTCGAGAGTGTTGAAGACAACCCCGTCGCTGCGCGCTGCCTCGCTCTCATTGAAGGAGACGTCGTCGTCGGTGCCGCCGTCGTAGTATCGGCGTTGCTCGTGCGCTAGCAGATCGCCGCCGGCGGCGATCTTGGCTCGACGGTTCAGATTCCGACAGTCGAATGACGCGAGGCCGCTCAGGTTGTCATCGAATTTCGGACTCTTGCCATACACCCGGGTATCCGCGTCAAGCTCGTCGTCTTCCAGCTGCTTTTGCTTGGCGACCTTCACCTTCACGTAATTGTTCTTCGCCCTGCCGGAACAATAATCATCGCTCGTCGATCTGTCACTTGACGATGAACAGGGATACTTCCTCTCGGTCTCGTTGTTCGAGCCGAAACGCGGGCACCTGCCCTCGATATTGAAACTCTTGCTACCCTCGTCCGAGGACGTCGAGTGACCGGACCTGCAGCTCTCGACGCCGTCGCCGCCGGTATATCGCTCGCGGAATCGCCTCTCGTTCAAAAGACGACCATCCACGCAATCGAACGAGCATTCCGGATTGTTCTCCTCGAGGAACGGTGGCGGGTTGTCATTGATGCTTTGCGGGAAGAAGCCCTCGGTTCGGAACGTGTCGTGTAGCAGCTGCTGTTGATGCACGCTCCTCGGTGACGATCTCGTCGGCGACCGTTCGACGCTCATATCGTATCTTCGTTTAAACACGAATATTATCGATTAGAAGTCGATAACAGAGGAATGTGTGAACGTAGGCTTATAAATTTTTTGAGAAGACGCGATTTTTCTTGCTATTGAATATATGTATAAGCCGTAATAGAAGCAATCATTTATAAAGTAATTTGAAATGGCCTCGTTCAATGATGAATTGTGAACAATAAAAGCGGAAGGAGATAAATTGCTGCTTGTTTTCATAAAACTGCTATTACAGTATCCAGATTTGTTATGATCGATAAACAATTCACTCGTCTCTTTCGCCGCAAGACATCTCTTTTGTTTGCAACTTTTTCGCGATACGATTATTTAATTATGTCAATTTCTAGCATTATATAATCTATTATCAACTTTCTCTTAAGATTACTTGAAAGTTAAAATCGTCCTGCATGCTCTGTGATATTAAACAAGTTGAAACGGAAACGGACAAGCTGTGCAAATTTCATGAAAAAAAAGACGCGAGTTGCAGGAAACCACAGCAACATTCGGTCCTTGTAGTTACGGTTAAATGAATATAATATCTCCTTCCGTGCTTGTTATTAATCCTCATAACGTGCACATTTTAATGAACCGCCCGTGATTATTTAAATACCGCATTCGCATCGGGTTTTACGTGTTTGCGTGACTGAATGCTGATATTAAATCCAGAACCAATAATTTGACGAGAGAGAGAGCACGGAACGAAATGTTTACTCCGATTAAATATGTCCGCTCGATCGAAATTATGATACGCGAAGCAAGATTATTTTAGGAAGTATATTTATTACACAATATACCGCATGTATTATTTGTTATTTGATAACCGTTAATTGATTAATTGTTAATCAATGGTCCAAATAATTGATACTGATAAACAAGCTTATTTAACAAATTGTATAATTTTAATGCTCTCTAGCGTTATGCCCGTATTTATTTAACAAGGCGAAAAATAAAATAATCAAATTTATTACAACATATCAATTAAACTAAATATTTAACAAATGGATAAAAACATGCAACGACGAATATTTATACATTTATTAGTAGGAAGTTAGGGATCAATTTATGTGATCGTGATTAAAAAATTACAACCTAACATTGCCAGTGATCAATTCACCAAAAAACAGCAAGATAAGTTTCTTTTAGAAACAAGTTGAGGTTGATAAAAAATAAGTAGAAATTAATCGATTATTCGCTTGCATCAATTTGATATAATTTTATTTAAAATAAACAACATTTTCATAACCGAATCTCTTTACTTTACAATGATAGAACACTTACCTTCCGTCTTGACTGGAGAACTTTCCGCTCTTGGTGTCCTCGATATCGCCGACGTCCTCCCAACGATTTGGACTGCCGACGCCGCCGAGCCATCCTTCGACGGTGGTCCTGGCCGCGGCCAGGGCGATGTTCCTGGCCGTTTCGTCTCTGGCGCAGAGCGGCGCCAGAAATCTACTGACAAGCTCGACTTCGTCGCCCTTGGTGGAAGCGCCGCTGCCCGATGAACTGCTCGGCTCTCGGTACATCTCCTTTTTCCCGTATCGTCGCGCACGTTGTTTTCCTTCCGCCCGATCCTTGCGGAATCCTTCTTTCGTTTTCGAAAGCAATCGCACGGAGTATCGAGACGCCCGAACGCTCAGCTCGATTCCCAAGATAAACAGTGCACACGATGGACCGGCGGAATATCTACACTTTTCTCCTTTCCGATTCGCCTTTTCTCTTTTTCGCAAGGGAGACGGGGTACCTTCACCTATTTTGCGAGCTCGTCGAACAACCCTCTCTCGAAACGGCGAAAGTAATCGTCGACACTGTAAAAGAAAATAGCACCCGTTATCATCAAAGCCCTGTTTGTTTTAATCCCGATCGCATAGATCGCTCCACGCGGATCGACTCCATTAGGGTGCCGTGCCGTACCCGTACCGTATCCGTATCGTTAACATTAAACAAGGATGGAGACAACATTAGACAAGGATGGAGACAATAGGTATCCTTGTCTGATGTTTTTGTTCCGTACACGATACGGATACGGCACGGCTGTGTCTGAATCGACCTTTACTCTTTGTCTTAAAAGAGCGAAACACAACACAAATGAGAATACGGTCGGTCGTTTAATTGCAATTATTCTGTTCGATAAATCTTTTCTTCAATCTAATGCTTTCTTTATCTCAAATTTCTCTTATACTACGATTGTAATTTCACGTGGAAATAAGTATGCTATATACGATTCTTCAAATTTCGTTCTTATATGAATCTTTTACGCCAATAATGGAATCGCCGCGCGATAATCTCTCTATCGAACGCAATAATCGTTCCAAGATCGCGTCTTCGCTGAATCGATCGTTCGGCTCGATCGATTGTTCGGCGATTAAACGGCACTCCCGACGTTCCCGTTTTCCGAGGCTCTTTCCTTGTCTAGGTAGCGAAGAAAGAAAGGAGGCGAAGGAAAAAAGGAAGGCAAGCGCGCGAGAGTAGATCGCGCGCGCGGTACTATCCTCGCGTAATTACGCTCGTTTCGTCGCGTTTCGCCGTGAGAGAATCGGCCGTAAAACTCGTTTCTCGGAGGATTTTACCGAGGCGGTGCACCTCGGGATACGTTTCAGGGCGATAGAAAGTAGGCAGGAGAGGAGGCGTCGGCCGCCGCGTCGATCTATCGAGATTCGAGTTCGAGGGAGGCGAGACGGCGGGAATAGAGGACGATTCTCTGACGTACCTTCCACAAGGAGAAAACGATCGACCGGAAGAGCGTTTTAACCTGATCGGGTGCGATCGATCGCAACGCGTCCTCTTCTTTCTTATATTTTTGTACCTCTTATACAGTGCTCGTCTTTCTCTATCTCTATCAATAATGTATTGCAAAATTCTTTTAACATTAACACGTACTTCCCCTGCGTCATCATTTGCCAACTCATTCATCAGATATAACAATTCACCTTGTTCTCTGATTGAGTTAATTTTATGAAAAATTAGATCCAAGTTCATCACGTTGAAGAAATCTATCTATTTCATGAACAAACCTACATTCCTCTCCAAACCAAAATATTTTATACTCTGCCCAGGCTAGATTCTCATCTTGCCGTAAATCTTGTAGCTGCCCTGATTCTCTGCTACCCACTGCCTCTTTTCTTCACTAAACCTTGATCCAGGGCTGTTCTCATTATCAGCAATAATATAACATCTAACTATTCCTCTACTTTCTTCATCCATGTCATTAGTGAGAACAGCAATTTTTAGATTTTCACAATTGTCAAAACGAAAATAGACTCTTTCATCTTCACCTAATATACGTACATCATGTGCAGTAGAAAACATACCAAAGAAAAATGCAGGAAAAAATCCAGGCTTATTAGCCGAATGCAAAAAAAATGGACAATTGTTTAAAAAGTCCTTAAACTTCCTATAGTATTCAGCACAGTCTCCATTTAATAAATCCCTAACTAATTCATGATCTTCACCATTACCATGCATAAACACTCCTACTTGTTAATAACTACAACAGGCGAACCACTAACACTAGTGCCTGCTAACGTGGATTTAGGACCTTCAGTACTAGCAGAGGATAAACTCAAATTTCTCGCCGACTTATACAACTGTTCTATTAAATTATAAGAGCTAGTTGCATCTATCATCTTAGAATTCCTTGTTTTGTCTGAACAACAATCTTTAGCAAACTTTAAAATACTCAAGACCAAATCAACTTTTTCACCATCGCCAGCACTTTGAGTATCCTTACTGTTCTCCTGATCTACAATCAAATATGAAATTGCATTCTCCATTGCAAAAAAAGCAATCATATCTTTAGAAGGATCGGCAACATTTATTATATTTCGGTCAAATACACTAGATTTCCAAAGACTGCTAATAGCTGACCTTGCTTCATTCCTGTTATCCAAGTCATCTTTAGAAACTACAACAAATAAAAGCGATGAGAGAAGAAGTGCATACCCTCTAGGTGAAAGAATTTTCTCTACTTCAGATCTTGAACATCCCTCACTCAAGTACTGCATAACATACTTAGTTGTGCAAAGAAAACCATGCTCTATTAAGCAACTAAGAGGATAATAGATCACACCCCTATCTTTCTTATTCGGTAGCCCAAGTAGTGACTTATGATCTACTTTTGCGCTTATGACTTTACCCAGAAGGGAATTTAAGGTAGCAGCAAGTTTATAGCTAGATTGCAATGGAGATAATTTTGCAATAGCAGAAACTAGCAATTTTTCTCGCCCTTCTTTCCCTAATTTTTCTTCAGAACACAGACGATTATAGAAATGTTCCACTCCCTTACTCCACTTGAAATCTACAGCCTTATAAAATCCATCTTCTGCATCTATATTTTCTTTGAGGTCACCTGATTTTTCATCAATCCAGAAACTGAATACACGGTCATCCTTCTCTATAAAGCGCAACAGTTCAACTCTTGCAAGTTGGTCGTTGCCAGCCTGATTTACCTTACTCGCGCCCTTATGACATAAATCAAGCTTAAAAGACTCCAACATCTTGTTGAACAGTTGCCCAATTTCACTCTTCAGACATTCAATACATGCTATTTTATACATAGCAAAGGGATCCAATATATCTAACTTGGCCAACTCTTTTACCAATCTAGCAGAATTTAGTTCTATATCTGACCAACAAAATTCATCACGAAACGCATTACATAGGAGATCCGATTGCTCAACTGTCAGACCCTCTACTATTACAGGGTGAGCCTTCACCCATTGCTCAATAGCTGAAATTCTGTTACCTTTAACAACATCCTTCAGCTTACTTATTACTTTACTAGAGATAATCTCTTTATCTTTTTTAGGATCAGAACTGAGACGAGATCTTTTGCTTAGGCCTGCATTACCCTTCAAATCTTCCGTTCCACGTTTAGTTTTACTTTTTTAGCATCTTATTACCTCAAAATCAAATATTCAATGAAGGCATTATATATGCATTAGAATAATATGCAATCGAGAAATATTTTCAAGCTTTTCTGTTTCTTCTTCTCTTTACTTTTATCACGACTCTATTATACAGTTTGTTTCTCTCTTTCTCTTCCGTGTCACGCAATCATCGACCGAATTACATTTTCCTTAACATCGTTATCGCACGCGTAATTTTGCCGAATCTACTAGCGAAACTTTCCCCGAGTGATTTGCGTAAGTAGTCTACTCACCCTCGCGTTTCCTCCAAGGACGTTACTTTAGTCCACGAGACATCTGAAAGCAAAAGAAAAATGCCGTGAGTTACAAAGAAAGTATTTCTGGGAACATCCCTGTAAACAAGACAAAGAGAGAAGTTTCCTCCATAGACGAAATCATTTTGTTTTAACGGATTCCGTCCTCCGTGAAATGAACGTGGGCGAAACTCAGAGAGATACCGTCGCATTTGCGGCGAAATGATCGACATCGATCAGAGAAAGAGGAAATGAAACTGCGCGCGGCAAAAAGGCAGATTATGACGCGGCAAAAGCCGCGGATTTCGCCGAGTGATTCCATCGTGACCGTATTGAACTTCAATTTACCGTCGCGCAGCGTACCGCGATCGATCTTACGCTCTTACACCGGATGGATGTAAAAGCGCCTCTACATAATTCGCAGTTCGCGAACCTCTCTGTGTATAGAGATTATATTGACATATAAACTGTGCGTGTATCTTGCGTTTCGCGAACTGCGAATTATGGAGAGGCACCTTAATACGTAAGAGGCCATCGCTAATAGGGAAACACTTTTCAACGGTACGGTAATAACTGACGGATTATCATTCGACCGGAGCATTATGCAATGGCCCTCAGTAATTCTTGAACCTTGAATAAATCAACATTTCGCTGTATAATTGACAACTCTTTCACAATCGAATCGTTCAATTCCACAATCTATAAAACGAACTAATTTCAACATCAATTTAATTTACAATTGCCGTGGCAAATACGAAAAATTATTACGAGTGCGATGCTTAATCATACGTGACACGTGTCGTAAACTAAAACTGTGGTGGAAGTAAGCAGTTTTTCAACGCGAAGATTTACAATTCTGCTTTGCTAGCGTCCTGCTGACCAACGTCCGATGATGCGAAGTGATCAGCTGAGTTGACAGTTTACGAGCAATAATATGCTACCCGTCTTAACCGTATACAAGATATGAATAATCTGTCGCGATCCAAGTTAAAAGCAGCAACTAATTAATTATCACCCAAGTTACAAAATCGCGCGATTAATCAATATCATAGTTCAGGTAGTTTAGTATTTGATTGATCGATTGTCATGAGAGAAAGTCTGGGTCAAGGTTCCGAGGTCAGGAAATGAGAAAGGTCGCGTCAGGGTAGCAATTTATCGAGGGATCACGAAGGAATAAAATATCGATGGGGATAATAAGAAATGCATTCTCACGTGAAAAAGAGAAAATCAATACGGTAATAATACGTTATGTTAAGTTTGTGTTGTAGTAATGTAATGTTAGTAATGTAATATAAAAGATCTATCGCTAATATATATACATATATGATAAAAGTGTAAAAGCGAGAAAGAACTTCGTTTCGGTCTCACGGTGCATTAGCGTGATTACGCAAACACATTCACGCGTTTATTTCATACGCGCGTTTTCTTATTGCGTAAGTTGTGGAAAAGCCTCGAACGAGTTGTAACACTCGGTGACGAGTCCGTTAAGAGAATCTTTGCGAAGAGAAAACGGTTCCCCCCCCCCCCGAACGCTGTTTCTACTTCTTTATTTATGCCCGCTCTTGCTTGTTCCCAATATTGAGTTGCTAATTGACTCGGGGTCCATCGAGTTTATTGCCGAATCAATATAAGTAGATCAATAACGCGTTACACTTATTACCAAGCTTATTACGCAAATAATATGTCGATCAGCTAACGGAATTTTTCAAATCTTCCGCCATCCAAGATATATATGTTAATGCATGATATTTGCAAACTTATTATTGCATGATTAATGTTGGTTTCAAGGTAACACTTAGGTCAAAGTAAAATCTACACGTAACACTTTGCATTTATGTTTTGATATTAACACTGCACTTTTACCGCGATCAGCAACAGTTGATTATACCCTTTACCGCAAAACTGAACGAATCACACATACGAGACTTTCACAAAAAGTATATTCACAAAGTTCATTTTTATAGCCGGTAATAAATGTTAAAATATCAATTTATGCGAATAAAAAGAATATAATCTTCTAAACTTGGTTACTAAGTTGTACGTATATTTTATCTCATTAATGGGTTTATATTTTCATGGTAATGTGTTTTAAAAAACATCAAAAAATGTAAAAAGTATTTTTATAAAGATAAATTCGTTACTTGTTCTAAAAGTAAAGAAGGAAAGCAAATTGAAAAGTTAATATTAATTTTGGAAGACTATAAGTCAATACTGTTTAACCCGTTTATCAACTTATTGTTAGACTGTAGTAAAAGCTACATGTACCTCAAAAGCACGTGTTTATAAATGCATAAAAGGTATGCATTCAATATACACACGTCACACATACATTGTATACGGAAGTGATTTAATTGACACACAATTGCTTCATTTCTATGTAATCAAGAAAATAATCGGACATAATCAAAACCAATCCAGACATCGGTAAAAAAGTAAATTCAAAGAACACAAGACAATGTTTTCCTCAAAAGCAATTTTTGCAAAAACAAGACATTGTAAATAATCAATTTCTGAAAAAAATTGCGTGTAAAAAACAAAAGCCAGTTTATAATTGCCGATAGTCACGGCAATAACAGTGTTCCATTCCTCTTTGCCGCATGTACATATAAAGTAAGAGAATAATTGCAACAATTATTGCGTTTATCCGAGTAATCGTTCTGTTCGTGGAAATTAACAGGAAGCTATATAAGACGGATAAGCAAGCATTTTTAAGTCAATATCCAGTAACGTAATCTCATTTAAGAATTTATTTGTAAATAACGTTAAAATAATATTGTTAAAATAATATTTAATAATATTCGCTGTGAACGTTGATCTTCCTCTTTTACTAATTGTGAGTTACATATATATCATAGTATATCACATGTTATTTAGAAAATTTACAGATAAATATTGACTCGCTAGCTTTTTCGAGCAATCTATACTATATAGATATATCCATATTTACGTTATTATAGCATAACCTCAGTATGTTCAGTTTCATCTAAAATAATTACAAAAAGTTCCCTCACTTAACTTTGATCCATGTATCTCCCTTCTCGCAATCTTTCATCTTATTTCGGACCATTCTCCGGACACGCGCGATCTCCGCGACGATCTAAATATTTATAACGCCGAGAAGCCTAAGTCCGCCACTCTGCGCGCGCTTTGTTGAATTATTAATGTTGCGACTGCCGTGCTACCGCATGCTCGCGCTCGCGAATCGCCGTGCATTCGCGATATACCGTACACGCTTTGTCTTTCGAAATATAAGGATGGTCAGGGCACGTCGGAGAACGTGCGAGGTGATAAAATGGTAGCGCGCGGCGCGGTTCGATTCAGCTCGCTCAAGCAAATTAAATGGAACGAAACAGAAGCGAAGTAACTCCCGCCCGCGGGAATACATATACATATATATATTCTATCGTAATTTCTTGTGTGCGGAATTTACCTCGCGTCGCTGAAGAGCGTGCTTTTACGACCGGATCGATCGTCGAGATGCGTACACGACCGCAAGATCATCTTCTCTTTGGTAATGACCGCTTATTTACGAGCCAACGTCACAGATAGGATTAACTTGCGAGATGCATATACGAGTAATGGTGCATTCACGCGCTCTTTCTTCGCCGCGAGCTCCACGAGATTACTGTAGAATAAAGATTTCCCACGTTCTCTCATCTATGAATTTTACGATCAATGTAAGATATATTCTTGAAACCGCGTAAAAGCGGATCTCTTCAATACAGAGAGTTAATTCACTCTCTATTGTTTTTGTTTCTCCACTAAATGTTTTGCACTCACTTCATATTTTTACGTTATTTTATTGAGAGCTTTTTTTTTTGAGATATTAACGCACACACTAAAATCGAAAATCTGCATAATAATCGCGTTACATTATACGTCCTTCGTGAAAAGAAATGCAAATTCAGCGTTAACTGCACAACAAAAAAAATGATTCACGCAACGAAAACGGCGTCATCAGGATTATTTTCGCGAAGCGAACTAACGCGCTGTTGCCTGGCACCAACGTGCACAGCGCTAAAAACGCGAAGGAGGTAGTGCCTGATACGATAGCGTGTCATCTGTAATTCATGCAAAACCATCCATTTTTTAACTATGCACTATGCCAGCAAAAATACATTTTCTATTTTCCAAATAAAGTCCCTATATTTGCGTTCTTTTATGAAGAATGTTTGTATTTGTGTAGATAAGTAAGCTTTATCGAGTGTACACTGGCGGCAAACGATTCGTTTCCTGAGATAAGAGGAGAACCTAGAGGCGCCATGGGTATAATACTTCTATATGTTTCCTCTTACTTCAGGAAACGAATCGTTGTGCGCCAGTGTAAACACGCGCATCTCTAAAAGTCACCTGTCTAATTCAGATAATATGAACCGACGAGACAACTATGACTCGGCTTCGTCGAAGGACGAGATCGATCGTAGGATGATAACACGCCACATGATAAAAAAAACTCGCTAAGTACGCGAGGCCGTTACGGGCCCGATACCGGTCGGTGGTTAGCGCGCGAATTGCAAAAGCGCCATCGAGTCGGCTTTTACGGCTCTGTGACACGCGAGAGAATGCCGATAACATTCGATGAACTCGGAAGAACAACGAAAAAGCCCTTTTGCTCGCCCGCGCAAAAGCCCGAGCTTTTTCTCGTCGCGACGCGCAGAACCTGGCAATTTTATGGTCACTCGGTTTTGCACACAAATGGCGCGATGCCATCTGAAAGATCCCATGATTTTTCTAGCTGGAAAATTTAGGTATCACCGCTTCGCCGAACCTGAAATTTTTCCTTGGAGAACAATTTGAAAAGAAAACTTAAAAATTTTTGCTTCAGTGTAAAATATTCTGGTAATCAAATTTTGAATTAAAATTCTAGGTACCTATAGTCTAATGAAATTGAAATAAGTACGGTCTTGCCATTTTCAATCCTTTAATTTATGTCATGAGCATGAAACTCGTACATCATCCGCAAAATGGTTGCGGATGCACGTCTGAGTGGCGATGACCCATCTTTATGAATGCAACTGATGACTTGATTCTCCGATTCGAAACTCGAATAGCATAATAAAATGGCGATGAATATATATGAAGGATCAAAGGCAGCGCAATCGTTGAAAAAAACATGAATTATCATATCGGCTTTTACTTCCGTTACTGACATCATGTGCGGTATCTCCTTGACTCCTTGTGTGACTAATAATTTTCTGATTATCAAGACCGATTTGGTGCAACATTATAAAGTATACATTAATGCAAAAATACTCGCAAAAATATATTCTAAAACAATAAATTCTTGCATTCCTTAATAGTGTCTATTTTTATATATTTTTAATCAAAAGAGAAATATTGATGTACGTTACTAAAATTAAATAACTTTAATATTTAGAATATTAACAGCATGTAACAAGTTTTTTGCACTTTCAACTCTTTCTAGAGGAAGCGAGTAACTGTATATATTTAATATCTCTTGGAAATAAGCTTTTTATCGATAATCGCAATTTATTTCACGGCCGTTATTCTAATCGTCATTAATCATTCCGGGAGAGTCCTCGGGCGCGCGTTCGAAGGCGTTGACCGATCTGTACGTACCCTAAATGCAACGTTGATTCTGTTATCCCGGTCGAACGTTGCCGGCATAACAAGTGAGAGATAGATAATGGTATTACGCGCGGCGAGGAGAGACGAGACGGAAACGAGGCTACCTCGACTAGGAGGCCGAGATAGACGCACGTAGCGGGAGGCGGAATACGATCCTGATTGCCAAGGAGAAATCTTGCAGCGTGATCTCGGACGCGAGCGAGGCATAATGTGTCTTCGCCGAGACGAGCGAGAAGAGTACGCGGTATTAAATTATAGATATACGGCCCGGAATCATGACCGGTGGCGAGCAACGGTTTCGGGAAATTTTGAATATATTGTCGGTATCAAAAAGATCTTGTGACAACAAAACTATAACTTTCCAGATGACTTATTTGCACGACTAACCTTATATTTTTCATTATTTAATATATTTCATTTCTTGTAACTTTTCCACCAATTACTAATTCTTACTAAAGTATGAAGCGATATAATGTGAATCGATTATCAAAGTGAAAATAATTTAGTTTCTTTACTGTGAAGTAAACAATTACGATAATTCAAAATTCTTCCAATTATAGCGCAGCGCAAAGTAATGATTTATAAAGAATTGATTTCGGAGAAACCGCAGTTTGATTAATATATAAAAACATGGGCGTTCATTAAAACCTTCAAAGAGCGTCTGCTTGCATCATCCGTTAGCAAGACTAAAGTTAGTTGTTGTTGCCAGTGGCATTCCGCGTATAGAATAGCCTTACACATGAATACAGTAACGCGAAACCGTAGGCGAAGTATAGATTGAAGATTAAAAAACAAACAAGGTCCCTTCCAGTCCGCGCCTCCATATGCTAAACACGGAGAACACTGTTCACAATTATCGTGGAACGGCCTTTTAAACGGCAAATTCAGGTCGATATTAATGATGCGTCTTGGGAAAAAGATGGGAAAGAATGAGAAATATACTATCACGGAGAAAATGCACAGAACATTGCATCTATTTAATAAAAAAAAAAAAGAATTATTGCAATTGTATCTCTTAAAAAAATTAACTACAATATCCAACAAATATGAAATTTATTAAAACATGACAAGTAAAAAAATCTCTAAAAGTGTTCATTATATCTTTGTTTTCCTGTAAAGTTATAATATAAAATTGAGTAATTAATAACCTACATAAGTTTATATTAAAATTATTATACCTTAACTTGAAACGCAGCATCTAAATTTAAGTGAAACACGAACTCATCAACATTGGCCTTAACGTCGTATATAATTCCATCGTACGATACGTTATTATATAATAACGATAAATCTTGCCAAGACCGTGACGACCGCAATGTGTAGACCATTTACGTCACGGACATAATGAAGAATAAATATGTGATATACACATGAGTGATAGGCGGTTGTGTGGAGACTGAGGCTTACTCACGCATTCGGACGATATAACGCCGCGTTTAGGCAGGCAAGGTAATTCTTGCATCCTAAAGGAGCACTCGACGTGTCGTGATTAATCGGCTAATTGACTTTTCATGAATTTTAATGAACACAGCCGGACGAGCACTCGAGATAGTAGTTTGTATTCATCCTGCTATAATTTTGTGTGCAGAGTGGATACATTGTTCGCATTAAATATATACTATATAAAACGCTCTCCGCGCATTTTCTCCCGAAAAAATCCTTTAACAAACTTCTAGAACGTACAACTTTCTATAAAAAATTTGATGAAACGTTCCTGGCAATTTTTAAGTATTGCATATTAAAAAGACGTCAAATTTTGACAGCCAAAATTAAAATTCTGTGAAAGTGAAGTCTACTTAAAATCAAATTAAGAACAATGTCTTTCTGTATATGTATTCACGCGTCTCTAAAGAAATAAACACAATTCTTCACATTTATACAAATATAATTAGATAGTTATTGATATTTTTCTTGAAATTAAGTTATAGATAATAATATTTTTCGGTCAAATTGCTGATATTCACAATTAAGAGAAAATGTGATACTTATTGTTAGAATATACTCTGTAAAATTATTACGTAAATGTAAATCAGCGTTTTAATCAAATATAAATAATTTACTCGTTTTTGGAACATGTATATATTTCTTCATGAGATATTGCTTGTCTGACGAACCTCATTCTAAAATATAATTACGATACCGATATGTGCATATATTATGTGCATATTCTTTTGGAAAACATTTTTGAATGTGCTGTCTTTAAATCTTTTGTGGCATAGTGGTTCACAGCAATGACCTAATTTTGATAATGCACATTTAAAAAAACTGTAGCATTACATTTTAAAAAATACATTGTGAAAAGAGGAGTAGCAGCCATAAGAATTTGAAAAGCCAAGTCGCGCCACGGTGAAAAAAATTGTATTAGATATCTCAATCTGAGGGAACGTTTATTATTATTCCGTCACGTTCACTTATTATCAATAGAAAACAGCATGTGAACGAGTTGGCTTGCTAAAAATATCACGTTAAACACGTGATGCAATATGCACGCACGCGGGCGTGCACGTGATGCATGTGTCAGCTAGCTCTCTCGGCAGAAGAATCGTCAAAGATCTCTTGTGTAAATCATCCAGGCAAGATGGCCCCTCCCCGTTCAGTCCATCGATTGCATCGCGCCGCAGAGATGTGGGAGTATGAAAGGTGCGCCGTGCGTTGCTTATGCGTGAATAGCGCGTTCCGTTGTGTAATCCGCGGCGCGCATCGATGCACTTTAAGGCGCGTTCCCCTAAACCCGTGCTAAAGTACACGCGAAACGTGCTTTGACAGATCGGGACATCAAGAAGAAATTGAAACCTAAAAAGTCTCATATTTCTTTATAAATATTCTGAGATTAACTTTTACTTCATTCAATTGAATCCCGAAATGCCTGCCGCATTAGGAAAAACAACAGATTGATATAAACAAAGCAAAGCTCTGTATTTTTATAATAAACTTTATTTATAAACGAGGTACGCTATGGTCATCAAAGCTAGAGAAATTAAATTTATTACACTCTAATTTTGTCCCTCTTTAATCACTTTCATCATATTATTGGACTTAATGACCTGGCGAGAAACTTATCGTAGGTAAAGGGCCATAGACTGGTGTACGATAGTCTGTTCTATACAAACTCGCACACGGGAAGAGACAAGCCTTTTTCCCTCGGTTAAGTCAAATGGACCGAACGTGTTCACCGGTCCCTGTAATCGAGTCAACGAATTTTCATACTCCCGGAGACAGAACGTCTCTACCAGACGCTAATTTCATTGCACATTACTACGATAGGTGTCATCTTTTTTTAGCTTACAAACGCTGAGAATAAAGGGGAACCAAAGAAGCGAGATTAAAAGCAAAAATATAAATAAAAATTTAGGGATTAATAAATTGCCTGTCACACCGCGATCTCAAATTCGAAGTCTGTTAAAATAAGGTTTACCTGACGTAATAAGAAAAGAGGATCTTTCACATCGGAGAAGCTAACGATGGAATCACGAGAACGCACGTGGATATAGCATCGAGGAAGGAGCGCATACAAAAAGTGCAAATAAATCGTCCGCTTTAACCACTGTCAGTCGTGCTTTCCGCGGGTTGGCAAGATATTTGCGGACTCCATCTGAAGTCAAGTGACTGCGTACATATACTTTCTAATTATACGTACGATCTCGTCTCCCATCTACTTTTCTCGTCGGCTACGCGGGGAATGCAAGAACGTGAAAGAGGAATACCTAGGTGAAAAGCAGGCGTGTCTGCGGAATCGTTAGCGCGACTTCTCTGCCGGAGATTTGTGAAAGAACGCACCATCAACGGCGCAAAAAAAAACTGGTCAATTCTACGACGTAACGCGGGAAACATGCGATGGCTTCAATCATGATCTAGCTGGGATTTTTCCGTGGAACGCAATCGTGAAATGATCGTCAATCGACGTCGGTACAGTTTCGCGCCGTATAATACCGAAGGATTAAGTGTATGAGCAGTCCGCAAAAAGGGACGATGTAATATTGATTATTAGTGGTCGGTGGAGCTTACTTGCAATGGCAAAAATATACCAATATATTAGAAAAAAAAAAACTGCACTGTGTTATAATTTATGCGTTAATGATATTTATGTTATAATATACGACTGCTGTTATATAATAGTACAATTATTACATTATATTATAATTAATGTTATTATAACTACATTTCGTAATCCTTTGAAGGAGTTCGTTCTTTATACTTCTTTGTAGTACTTATAAAGTCTCAGGGTTAAAATCGATATCTTAAATGGATGGACTCTTAAAGCAATTTGTGTAAAATTTCCTTCTTAGATCCTTTATTTTCAACATAATTCCTATTTGCATAGCAAATTAAAAAAAAACCCAAACGTTTCCCGGCCATCAAAACCGAGGATAGTATCGGAAAAGCTAGTACATACGTTAGAAAGATAGCGAGCAATGTTTGCAAAAAGGACGGTAGATACTGCGAGCTACTAGCTATAGCACAAGCAACTGCATAGAGTAGAGTGCAACAGCGGTCGAATTGGCACAGTTGCTAGTGCAACAGTCCCGCAGCTTCTATGCGCTATGCGATTCATCCGATGCATTTTCCCTCCACGACTATCAAACTATCTCGATGCAATATCGATAACGCGATTCACGTAGAATCTCGCACAAATATTCCCCCGTACGTGATTCGTTGTATTTTATGCAGTTTTGCTCGTGCTATTGTGCGAGAAAGTACAAAAGTAAAGTTTACTCATTTTCTAGCAATTATACCACGTTATTACTTTTATCAAGTAGATTGCCAAGCTAGATTGCTAATTGGAACATGAAATGGAGAGCATATAGGCTACGATGGAAAACAGGAAATGTGCTTAAGATTTTAATAATTTAAAGTATGCGGGGAAATAAACGCGCGATCACGCAGCTAGTAATACAAAATAAAACAACTGAGCCGGAAACGTTGTAAATGGCACGATCACAGAGTTTACTTTCTTCTTCGCGATATAGCGCTACCGTTTAGCGCGCGCGATTTGCATGAAGAATAAGCGATGCACCTACGCTCCCAAGAATCTCTCTCGTGAGAAAGGACACAGAGGATCAACGATCGCTTGTAAACATCGAATGGCGAATCGCGGAAATTTTCGCACGACCCTGATATTTTATGACCTGCCGCCGTTTTACGCAAGGATAATGCCATCCATTTGTTTCGCCGTTCCTCCGTGCCTTCTAGTATATTTTCATTATGCGACCGAGATAACAATTCCATTCAGCGCGCAAACAGTTAAATTATACCGTACATACGCCTCAACAGATCACTCGCATCCACTGTAATATTTTTCCTGTCTCCTTTTTAAAGCCATCAGTCAGGTGCAATGTATCCACGTCCGCCCTCGTGAAAAAAATGACACGACATCGCGCAACGAGAAACGAGAAACCCCAACGCGTATGCGCTGGGGATAATTAAGAAATCAGCCGATCGTTATCGCGCATGACAACTGATAAATATGCATCGGGGACGCTAGCCGCTCGCTATTGTTCCACGAACGAAATGTCGCGAGTTACCTCGGAAATTGCTTAACGCCACGACCGGCAAGAGTTACGAATTTTACTCTGAATTCACGGTTTCTGGAACTGACTCTTGCCTCGTTTTAAACCTATTTCTACGTATCGCATGTGCGACGTTAACGTTACGCGAATTCGAAAAACACGAAATGGACAGAACGTGAAAAAGGGAGCACCGCGGAGACGACGCGACGACACGATGCTCGCGCGTTCTACTCTAGTTACTTATCGTTTCTCGCCACTGTTTCAGACGATGACTAAACCCGACATTCGCAGAAATCCCCTTTTATATGAGTTTATAAAAATAAACAAATAAAAGTAAGCTTAAAATGGTACGTAGCTTGGTATTTTCGAAAACGTGTACATACAGAGTAGTGATAAAGTTAAAATAATGCGAGTGCTAACGAGCGCGATAACAATGAATTGCCGCTAGAATTAGCGCCATTAACGTTACGCTCTAATTGTAATGCACAAAGAAACGTATCAGTTTATTGTATCGCAGAATACTACCTTCAAAACAGCACGTAGTAAAAACTTTTAGTTTATTTGTCCCTTAGTAACGTACCAGTCAATACAAAGTAGACTATAAGCAAAACAGTAATAATGTCGAAATAATTAAACGTAAATTAAACATTGAAAGTAATTATTATTGCGGAAAAAAATATAATAAAAACAAGATATATTATTATATATCTCTTTTAATCATCTCCAAATGATACAATTTTCTGATAATAATTTTAAGATTATATTTTCAATATATCCCTTTTCTAAATTGAGAATATAAAAATTTATTTTTGTAAGGCTAGACATTGTAAATAAAAGGTTAATTCCGACAAACACCGAAAGTCACAATGTATTTATAATCAAATTAGTTGTATTATAACATCCGGCAGAGCGACAAATAGGCAGGAGAGATGATAGAAAGGCGCGAGACCGCAGCAGAGAACCACGGAACGCAATCCAAACCTAAGCAAAACGATTCGGCCGAGACGACGGACTTTAATCGCGTTTCAAGCGAGAATAAACGAGCTAACCTCGGCGATCTTTCGCGTGCGCCAACCGATGGGGGGCAACACACCGCGGTACGGCGGGGTTCAACGACCGTAAATTTTGTTTACGAAAATCCTTTCGTGAGGCGAGAAGAGGTCTTGAGAGCGACGCTGGCGGGCCCGATAAGTGGGCGGCCCGTTCGCTCATCGGCGATATGTTAACGCGCGAATCGATACGTTTCGTTGTCAAAAGACCGCCGCCACTGTGCCGATGGCCAAGATCCACCTTCGTTTCACATAATTTCGCATAAATTCAAAATAACCATATAAAAGAACCATTATATGACACCAATATACTATAAATACCAATTTTACCTTTCAAAATGCAACGGGACATATCTCTCTCGCGCTTGAGCAAAATCTAAGCGCGTATCCAGGGCTTTTGAGGAGATAATTAACGGTGATAAAAACAAAATATATACTGTGAACGATAATTGAAGAATTGTTTACCATAATTTTGATATCAATCTCTTTTGACGAAATAGCATGTCTCAAATACTTGCTCGAGTGTTCTAAGGAGGCACTGAATTACTACAATCACGTTTTCTCGGCGTGTTGCCGCAAATGAAAGAGATTGATAAGGTGCATATAAGATCGTTATCCAAGATCGCGCGAAATTTATATCGAAAGCAGGCGAAAGCGAAAGATACCTGAGGCATTTTAATTAGAACCCGATGCAGCACGCTCGTATTTCCATGCGGATATGGTAATACAGATATTACAGTTGATAACTTCATCTCTCGACTGGATTCTTATTTCGTACTTCCATATTCATTCCTTTCAATGTAACCATAGAAGTAACAACGATAAACCACGAAGGTTTCTAATACGTAAGCTATTATTTTCAATATCTATATGAGAAAGAGCTTGATAATAATATGTAAATAAGAAAAATGTACCATTGTGGCCCAAAGGATAATATTTCACATCTACACTATGGCTATTTTACATCTGGTGAAAAAAATGTTTATCAAGTAAGTCTTGTATTATATTATGTTAAGTGTGAAGCGAAATTGAATAGAATATAAAACTCAATAAAATGCAATTAGTTATCTCATAAATAAATCACGAATTTCGTATCGCGTGCAATGATGCTAGTTCCACCTCCGAATTTAGTGCGTTAATTCGTTTGCATCAACAAGTGGAATAAACCGTATATATGTATATAGCAATGTTGCAGAATACGAAATAATTCGCAAACGTTACGGCCAAACTATGCGGATAAAAATTTTCGGTACATGGTGATTCAACGAATTTTAAAAGCAATATTAAAATGATTTATAACACAAGAATTCATACGCTTAGAGCACATTGGCGAATGCTGTATCATTAATCATAGAAAAAAAACTCTCATTGAGATTGCAACAGCTAATTTGGTTACGAAATCTAAACGGCATATTCCATTGTGTGAAGTACAAAATTAATTGAAGTTACATAGTCGTATAGCACTTTCATCGTACGTTTTATTAATCAGTCGCACGCGTGTAAATTTTAACGTCGCAGATCTTTCCGACGTGCGCGACACAGGCTTTACGAAACTTTCTATTTGCCTTCTTGGCCGAGAGCTAATAACCGAAGTATTCTCGCACGTCGATCGGGGTGACGTCCGTTATCGGTTATCAGTATACTCGCGGCCGCGGTACGCGAGCGGGCGAACGTACCGATATCGATTGCACTTTTCGAATCGTGCGGAACGCGGCGATTATTCAATCTCTCGAATGACACACGCCGTTGCACGAGCAGCGCCTCGCTGTCTGCGATGCCTACCGAAGGCCTCCCCCCGCCCGAGTGCTAACCCCAGCGGCTCTCAACGCCGAGATTCTCAGAATGCAGCCTCGCAACGCGCATAGAAATCTGGCCGCTTAGCAACAACGAAACACTTGCGGAGCGAACGGACGAGCGAGCGAACGCCGGTCGCCAACCGTACGATAGATGCACCAGTGAATGACCGACCGGTTGAGCAATACTGTTGGACAATCGATCCTTTTGCTAAACCAAGCTGAATCAGTCATTAGTCATTCGTTATACGAGCGAAATATTACAAGTGGTCTTTTTACCGTGGTATCTCGTTTAACTCGGTAATACGTAATTCTCGCGTTAATAAACAGTGCGTGAATTTATCCACTTTTTAAGACATTTTCAAAATCTTTCTTATATTCTCTAAAACTTTTTTCAATGTTTTTTAGAAAATATATACAGAAAACATTTGGTAATATTATAATACAATTGTATGTGTAATCCGTTTTATCACCATTCTGTGCCAAATATGAAAACATACCATATATACGAAAAAAAATCTGGCTTCTACCCGTCTTTTTAAAACAAAATACTTTCTAAAAAAGAAGTGATTCAATAATTATTATCGTCATCCTTTAACTTTCAGATGAATTTTACGTAAAAACTTTGCTATCAGGAATTACTCATCAGGGAAGAGTTAAAGATGATGGAATCGTCAGTGAATGGCCAATATAAATAATCGCTTTGATTTATGATTGCAACTGTTAGAATCCTCTCTTATTAGGAACTAGATGCTTTAAAGTTCTTATTAGAAATTTAATGTTCCTTCTATTTTCCTATACTATTAGAGAACAATTTTAGTACTAGAAGTATTGTATATATGTGTGTATATATATATATAAACAAATTGTATTACTAAATTCCATAATATAAGTGCATTGCATTTACATTGGCTTGTATATACGTTAAGCACGTGTCGGACTACTCGCGAGTTTTATTATTTCTCTAAAAGTGGCGTAATACATACCATCATATATGTTCAACACGTTTTTTACTCTTTTATTAAAAAATATCGACTGGTTTTTATCATTTATTACCACGATCGCCTCCTCTCTCATTCTCTCTCTCTTCTGGTTAAGTTGATTAAGTTAGTAATTAATTATATCGTAACGGCTCTGTCATGTTTCTTAAATATTCATTATACATATACCCTTTCATGGTAATTTCTTAATAAAGATTACAAAGAAAGAGCAGAGTATAAAAAGCTATGACGCACTCGCACGAGAAGATCGAGGTGAATCATTATTTCGCGTTTCTCGCCTGTGTGATATGAATTGGGTATAGCGCGATAATGAACTTTAGCTAAGTTGTCCCACGGACGAGTATTAACCCTCGACTGAAGCACTGCAATCCACGTTACATAACCGAAGTTACCGGGTACCCGAGGGAGTTGAGAGGATATATTTCTATCACGTTGAAGGCCGGCGAAGTGTTTTCCCGTAGTAATATCTTATAATCCTATTTGCACGAGTATAGCTCTCGCGTCCAGGTGAAATTAAACTCCAAATAGCTTTTTAAATTTCCTTCAGTAGCTCATTAATATTACTTATTCTTTCATCTCTTAACGCGACGTAACAAAAAAAAACTGAAATTACTACAATCCTACTTGTGCGGGACGCGAATACCGAGAGTTGGATCACCCTCGTTGATATTACGAATCTCGCGTGTCGTGTAACACAGTTGCAGACCGGGGTGGCAGGTTTACCAGCGCGATGTAACGGCAATTAATGCTTATCGTGGCAACGACGAGATTATTGAAACAGGAATACCTTCCATGGAGAAGTTTGAATTATTTAGTACCGACGAAGTCGGCGTAACACGTATCATTTCGCGCAAGAACAATAATTTCTATCGCAATAAATAATCGTCATATCTCCGCAAAAAAAGCAGCTTGCGAGAAAAGAAAAGCAATACTGCGAACTGCGAACGTTCTCAATCAGTTGCCAATCCTTAATTTATCTACTGGATTTTATATGCTCTCTCTTTCTCTCTTTTACAAATAAATTTAATTTAAAACGATTAACTTTTATGTTGCTGAAATCGAGCACGAGTTTTACATTAAATAAAAAAAAACGAACCACACGGAGCAAACGGCAAACGTTTAGTGCTAAATGCGCGGCGAGAATACCGGTCTGTGCATTTTTCCCTCTTCCCCGCTGGCCGAGAGATCGGGGCCCCTATACAATCGGCGTTTTTACGAGCGAGGCGATCCACAATGCAACCGGTTGTTGCGACGATAAAACGCAGTCGAACGACGGGATCGCAACATTTTACTGCCGCCGACGGCAGCCCAATTACGATCAATTTAACTGCGCGGAGAGTTTCTTTCTGGTTGATCTACGCCGCGCGCGCGCCCGCGCATAAGCTAACTCGCAATACTTTAAAAACACTGGCGAAACGGATCGGTAAAGCCGATCGATTCACTTTGCTCGAGTGCCGGAACTCGTTGTC